>NC_141035.1:38505000-38620000 GCF_052040795.2 Danio rerio
GTTTTATTAAATAATTGAAAGAATATTGGAAAAAAATGCATTTTAAAAAACAATTTGTGATAAATTTATTGCTGTGTACAAACGTAGAAGCCTTGCATTTAGTTCTAAAATGTTATTTAAATCATTTTTTTTTCATTTAAACATTTTATTGAATTATTAAAAAATATTGTAAATAAAAATATATATTTGTGATAATATAAATATATTACTGCATAAAAAAGCATAGTATCAGTCTTCAATAATAACATTTAATCAAATGATTGAATAAATATAGAAAAAATACTAACAAAAACAAATTAATTAAATAATGTAATGAGTATTTAATATTAACATTTAATTAAATAATTGGAAAAATCTAGAAAAAAATACAATAGCTTAAATTCAAATGAAAAATTATTTAAATAAAATATAAACAATTCTAAATAAAATATACTAAAAATATAAATAAAAATAAATTTCTATTCAACTATTTTCAGTATTAACATTTAATTAAATAACTGAAAAAATATTGTAAATATAAAAATAAAAACAAAACACTGCGATATTATAAATGTATTTCTGCAAAAAAAAAAAAAACACAGTAGATCAGTCTTTAAGAGCCATTAAAAATGTTATATAAATTTAAATTAAAAAAATATTTAAACAAAACATATAAAAAAGTATAAATAAAATATATTTAAAAATTGATAAAATAAATAATTTCTGACCCATTTACGCAAATTATAACATCTATAGACACCCTAAGTAACATCTATATCAAGTCTAATATCCCCAAACTTTATCATAGCATCAAGCACACACAGACCCACACACACAGAGGATCTGTGATTGCTCTTTGACCCAGAGATTCAGTCTCTTTCACTTTCCCTCTCAAGTTTAAGAGCCGCTTCTCTTCAAATCTCCTCAAATCAAGGGAACGAAACAGTGTCTCCATCTGAAGCACACACTGAAAGGTGAAACCCAGCTCTTTTCACATCCACCTCCACGAGTGTGTAAATGCACACATCTTCTAATGGCCGGGGAATGTGGCTCTCTTCTCCAGGAATCTGCGGTGTTTTTTGTGTGGGCCAGCGGTTTGAGAAGCGGGGGTCATTGACCACTACACTCAAGGGCCCTCCTGGCGCACAATGGCACGTCCCGGGACAAAGTGAGCACTTGAGGAGGGAGAAAGAGAGATGGAGGAAGAGAAAAGGAGAGGGACGGCGAGAGGTGCAGGTGTCTAAAGTGAAGAATTGAAAAGGACCAAAGAGCTCCAAACTGGCATTATTCGTTTACCAATAAGCCCTCGCGCTCAAAGAGGGGCGACGAGGTGAAAAAAATGCATAATTTGACACAAGATTTCATTCATTGAACGTTTGAGGGGGTGAAAGGCTTGAAATGAAGAGGAAAATTACTCGAGGTGAAAACACACTTTCGCACACACTTACACATGCAAGAAAACATGATGCACGCAACCACCCTGGACCCTGCTCCGGTATGACAATACGCACATATACACCCGAAACAGCAGTTCTGTGCTGATTACAATAGTAATAATAACTTGTCTTGCAGCATTCGGATTAAAGCACTGGCAAAATAACAACAGACTGGTTGACTTCACAAACCAACAAGTGTTTTTTTGATGATTAATTGGACATGATCCATCACTACTTCACACTAGGAGTGTATAATAGATATATACACTAGAATTCCCATATGGACCCAGAGCATTTGTACAATGCTCCCAGGACAAAAGTCATTCAGCCCAATAGTCATGATTAAAGCCAAGATGCTGGACTTTAGCGCCAGTAGTAATGAGCAAACAAAGAAAACAAAGCACAGAGGCAGACCATTTCATAGGTAAGATTTTGTTTTTTACATTTTGTATGTTATAGACGTTTGTGCTAAATGAGTATTGATGATAATACAGTCTCTTACTGCCCTGATCATAAGGCAAAGTAGCACTAAACGTTAGAAACGTTATCTGACTGACAACTAGCAGCTAAATGTGTAGATAAATATTCAAAGGCTTTTGTTTTCATAAGCAGCACGGATGTGAGGGTGTCTGAAGGTTCTGATTGGCTAGAGTAGACATCTCACGTCAGCGCGTTTTAGACGTTAATGTGCTTATTCCAGCAATTTTGCTTCTGCATTCACACAGAGCAGCATTTCAGCAGATTACCGTTAATCTTACAACTTCTCTTTCCGCAACGAACTTACCGGTATTTTCAAAAAAGGGGCTGTTCACACATACAGACCTTCTGTATGTGTGAAGAGGGCTAAAGTCTGAACATTTTTTACATTTTTGCAGCAGATAGTCGATAGAAGTCGCTCTGTATGTAACCGAAACCAAAAGATTCAGTAAAAGCAGAATGACCCCGATGAGTCTTTCCATTAGCCTTGGATTTTGTGGCTGTCAACAGCTTGATGACGCAAGCCAAAGTCCCTTTAAGGCAAGTCATTTTTCTCTGTGGCCATCTTTGAAACACCTCTCAGAGAGTATTTTAAGAACGAGGAAACATCAAATTCTCCAAATCTGTTTGCAAAGCTTAAGTTTACATTACATATTTGGAATCACCAATAAAATTAAACAACAACTGTCTCACAAGTTTCGTTTCTAAACGTCGAATCAAACTAAATCTGCATTTTTTCAGGTTGCCAGAGCTAATGCACATACGCACCCGAAAGGAACGAAATCGCGACACCAACCTCATTTATTGTCGTTCTACACATCATTATTCTCTGGATAATGCTTCGTCAGATCGTGCTGCTCTTCTGAGGTAATTTACAACTTGGGCTGCATCCGAAACCGCCTACTACTCAGTAGGTATTGCATTTAAATTTAAACATACTACTCGGCCGTTCAAAAAGTACGTTCTACACAGTATGAATTTGAGAAGTATAACTGGAATTCAGACGTGCTACACCAGCCATTTTGTCATAGTCACATGACCTACCTGCATCAGTTGCGTTGCTTCACTCCCATTCATGAATTCTTTTGTGGGGTGTCATGGGAAAGCGCACTTCAGAATCTTGCTGGAAGTAGTAGGTCATCCGGGTACTTCTCGCATACTGATTTTCTAATTCTATGAATTCAGACATACTACTAGGCTCGCATGCTGATTTTAGCATACTATATAGTATGAAAGTATGCGGTTTCGGACGCAGCCTTGGTCATGATGGCAAATCTCCTCCAGAAATGACAGCGACTCTGTTTACAACTTGTGGGCGTTCGAGTAGTTGCTGTCATGTGATGTGCGTTTAAAAGGACGGACTGTAACTCGCGTTTGTTACATACAGATTAAAAAACCAGAAAACTTTCAAAACAATAAAACTTTTAAAGTGTAGTTGGTTCATTTAGAAGTACAGATTTCAAGATTTATTTGGATATACTTCATATGTCTGTGAAGCAAGTATTCAATGAGTATCCAGTCGTAAAAACGCACACGTTCGGTCCAAGCTTCTCCTCTGGAGAATCGTCAGTCTATAGCGATCGATAATTGGCTACTGTACTAGTAGGCGGAGCTTTATTCACTATATGACTGTTACACTTTCCCCCAAAAACTACGCGAGTGACATGTCTTGTGTATTCTTTTGTCTTTGTGCAAGCGTACCAGAATTCAGAAGAAGAAAAAACAATGTAAACACAAACCAGCGGGATGGGGCAACGGTCTTGGGTTTGGACCAGGCAATCGAACCAATCACGCTTAATCACGCTTAATCATTTTTACAATTTTAAGCAGATTAAACAAAAAAAATAATTGTGTTGTTTTAACTTATTTTAAATAAGTAGTTTGAACAAGCAGCAAAAGTCATTTTTTGAGTGTGTGTTTATTTGTGTGCAGGTCATGCAGCAACACAATCACATCCATCGCCACTGACTGATCTGAGGAGACTTCAAACCAAAAACGGACACACAGACACACACAGACACACACAGACACATACACACACACACACACACACACACACACACACACACACACACACACATGCCGATATGATCACTTCTGACGCCTCCACACATGTGTTCAGATATCATCTTCTAGAGTCATCCCTGCTCAAAAACACACACGGGGGGCCAGGAAGTGCCTTCTGACCCCTGACCTCGCAACCTCCAGCTCTGAGGTCAGGCCACATTTGTAGTAATTGCACTCGATCATATTTCTGGCCTGGAAAAAGAAAAAAAAATGCAGCCATGTAAACAAACCTCGGCGGACATGTGTCATCCATCCATCCGCTGGATAAGATCGCGGATCCGCAGAAGACAAACACTGTAGGATCGCAAATCAGGGCTCACGCAACCGTAAATTTAACCCAAGAGCCCTTTTTTAGCCAGCAAGCCTCTCTTTAAAACAGCATCAAAATCTGCCAGTGAGAACATCCTGAAATATGCCGTACACACACACACACACACACTTGAGTGTCTCCTGAACTGAATGCGTCCTACAGGCCAGAATCATCCTCCACCCACTGAGCACAGACCACCGACAGAACACCAGAATAGAGGTACTGACAGACATGTGGATATATATACTGTAAATACAGTAAGTATGGCTTAGTGAAAGAACAGACAGACAGAGAGAAAGATAAACTCATGTATATTATATGTATATTATGTTTGTGTTATTGTATGTTTCCCCACTGTCTACCAGTGTTGGGGAAAGTTACTTTAGGAAGTGTTGTATTGCAATATTGAGTTACTTCCCAAAACAAATGTAACTAGTTGTGTTACTTAGTTACTTTTAAAGGTAAGTAATACATTCAGTTACTTTTGAGTTTCTTCTTCTGACCTGGCCGAGGCTCTTTCAGAACTTGCAATGTTTTTTTCGTCTTCTTCCTTTTTAAAAAGAGGAGTTCTGAAATTAACAACACACTGTACAAACTTTACCTAAAAAATTAAAAACACATGAAAATTTATGTAGGATAGATAATGTTATCTTCTGAGAACTTCCATTGCAGAAATGTAAGGCTCTGCCGTCTTTATTTCAGTCTGTTGCTGCATTCTCTCATTGTGCGCGGGATTCAATGTGACAACGGTCACTTTAATACAGCAATTTATTTTTTAAAAACTAATCAACTAAACTCGCATCCCTTTTTAAAAAAGTAACTTAAATATTACCTTTTTTGAAAAGTAATGCGTTACTTTACTCGTTACTCAGAAAAGTAATATTATTATGCAACTCGCATTACTTGTTACCCCCCAACACTGCTGTCTACCACAGTGACCCTTAAGCTAAATTTATACTTTCGCCTGGCACTGAACACCTCCGCTGAATGCGCACGCACCTCACTAAACAGACAAGGCTTTTATACTTGATGCGTTCGCCATTGTGATATTCTTTAAAATGACAGGGGGTGGTCAAAAGAAACCCACCGTAAAGTCGTGCGGATAAACAGAGAAGTAGGAAGTTTCCAGAACTACATCATATCATTAATATTATTTCATATTTTTAAACTAATTATTTGTACTATTTTTTATAAATTATTATAAGGATTTTTATAATCATTCAATATTTTTTTTAATCAAACTTTGATGCATCACTTGCTTTTGTTCATATCTCGGACTGTTCTACCTAATAAACCTAATTTTTAATATATTAATGACAACAGAACATGGGTTGCTCTACAATTATATTTTTTATCATGGCAAGAATAAAAGCAAAAAAATAAAAAAGTACAGTTACTAAAAATACTGTGTTTTTATATTTAATCCACTCCACAATTCACACATTACTGTCTGGCTAGTTTCTGTTCTCTACTTATGCTAAAAAGGCAATAATGGTACAATATTCCTGATCATTATCACTGTTAAAAACTAGAAAAACTGGGCTTCAGTATATTGTAAACCAATAGGTTTAGATATTTCTTTCCAGTTATCCTAAAATCTTAAATGTGACTTCATTTTAATTTTGTAAATATTAAACTGTTTTAAATTCAAAATGGTGGAAAACAGATTTCTGTAGTTGTGTATTAAAATCACCTGGGTCTCCACTTTTTCCATTTTGGTTTTAACAAATGTATTCCTCAAGTTTTTACAAACTTTTTAACAAAAACGTTCTTGCTTTCCCACTGCTGTTGCAATTTCTAGCCATGAACTATTGGTCATCTGATTATCTCTATGATCACGCATTGACGGATCATAAAGATGTCTGTACAGTCGTACCAGTTTCAGACAAAATCTTTTCAAAGTGGTTCATATTGAACTTAAATCAAACGCAGCGCTGAGCGAACGGTTCGCTCAAGTCTCAAAAATAAAGCATGCACTCCGCCAGCCGAAACCATGTTGCGTGCACCCAAAGCAAATCTCCACAAACACATCGATGACGTCACATTCGCTGAATTGACTTGTGCGTGAGTTTATTTAGAAATGTTTATTCACATGCATACATACACCGTAAAAAATGCCGGGTTTCATATAATCTATTTGTGTTGGACGTTCATTAAGTAATTAAGTTAACCTAGTTTTTTACCAATTTAAGTGGATTTAACATGAAATAATTGAGTTGTCCCAAAAAAACCTCAAGAATTTTGTTCATTCAGATCATTTTAATTAAGTAGTTTGAACAAGCAGCAAACATAATTGTTTTGTGTGTACGTATTGTACATACATACAAAAAATGACCCTATATTTGACTATATTTTAGTTTTTGTACTGAAATAAGTTTATGCAAAAGTTATAATAAATGTATGACTTGCTTTTTGAACTCGAACATGGAATAAAAAATGTCCTACTTATAGTTTTGTAAAACTTGAATCCTTTGGTGCAGAAGTTTGGTCACTTTTTTTCAAGAAGACACTTGGTTTATTTACATATATTTACACTTTGTTCAGATTATTCAAAGAAATTGGAAAAATTCATCTTTATTGATTAACAAATTAACAAAACAGATTGTGAAAGCACAAAAAATAAATGTCAAATATGTCTGTTTTATGAATTGAAATTCACACTTGAGGATAATAAGTTGAGCTTGGGCACAGCGTCAAACATTTCATGACATTTTTTTTTCAATTTGTCACCAACCCAAAAAAAATTGGTCTGAAAACTTTAACCTTTTCAAATCATGTACAGGATTTGTTCATGTGTGTCTGTGTGTGTGTTTCACATAATAATACCAAAAATGGTAACACTTTGATTAACTACAAAATGCAAATGTAAAACTGTGAACTAAAAATGAAAAAGTGCTTAAAAACGATTCATAACAAATCAAGACATTTTTGGTTAATACTAATATCTAAAAGATGCAATATATAACATTCAAAGCCATTCACAAGTCAGACACGTTCATATAAAATGTTAAGTAACACTTTATTTTGATGGTCAGTAACACTTTATTTTGATGGTCCATTTGAGTATCAATAGACTGTCTGCTTAATATGTGTTGATTCTGCTCCTTCAACAGACATTTAACTGACTATAAGAAACTTTGCATGTACATGTCAACTTACACTAACCCCAACCCAACAGTCTACTTATAATCCAATAAGAATTAGTTGGCATGTGAACGCAATGCAACTTAAATTCAACAAACAGACCTTCAAAATAAAGTGACCAAATGTTTAGTTTGGGAAAAAAGGACATCCTGCCAACTATGAAACTGCCCAATACATCCATTTAGTGGTGACCAACATCACAATTATAACCACCAAACTCATAAATAGGAGCTGCTTTGGATGGCTTCAGTATCTAAAATATCTATTCATTTATCTTACTGGTCTATAAGAAGAAAATACACACAACACTGATATCAAGTTCATTCAATATAGTGTGAGAGTAAACTATAATTATTTTAGCATAAAATTATTTATTTTAATTCCCCAAGTAACCTTTCATTTAATAGTTCCTAATATAACCACTTTTTTAGCATGAGGAACATATAAAGATCCATTAGTGCAGTGACGCCAAACTAGGGCCCCTGCCAAAGTTGGCCCATGGTAACCTTTGATTTGACCCGCCATGCCAAAAATGATGAGGATGTTTCGTGATTGTCAATTAAAAATTAATGTAACACTTTGTTTCTTTGTTTTATTGAAGCTAGCTAAATGAAAGGTTTCAATTAAATTATGTAAATTAATCAGATTTTGTTTAAATGTGCATATTGTCACCCGACAATGCGAAGACTTTGATGAGCAAGTCAAAGGCTGATTCTGCTTGACTAGTGTATTCAGCATTGAACTCCACTGCGTTCAAATATGATTATGTTTTACTGCATTAAGTTATAATTGAAAAAGTTATACTGCATTAGCTTATACAATTTAAAGTAATGTTTTCGATGTATTTTAAAATATTATTAAATAAATTAAGTGATTACCCATGGCAACTTTAATGTAATATAGTTACATATATAGTTACAATATAGTTACATATAGTAGTTACATATATAGTTTGGTATATTTAACTTCAGCCCCTGGCTCTCAATGATATTTGGTTTTTGGCCCTTTATACGAAAAAGTTTGAGCACCCCTGCATTGGTGCATTGTAAAAGTTCTATATCGTTACACATTCTTCATGGAACCACACATGCTACTAGAGTAGTCTAAAGGGAGTCTCTGTGCATTTGCGGGAGACTAGCGAAACTTCCGGGAGACTTGGGATGTCCGGCCTGCTCATAATTCTCTCTTCATATAGCCACATGTCTATTACATATCCATAATACACTGTGATATAACCGCGCTCGGATCATATCACTTTCTTACTACAATCGATCCTCTCCAGAGTTCGCTTTAATTGAGCTGAGACCACCTCATTCAAGCAATCTCAGAACGACTGTTTTGGCGTGGATCCGAGCGCGATTGGTGGTTTCACATATGCCAAACGAACCGCGCTAACTGGGAAAATGAGACAGGTTCCGAAACAAAAGTCTAGGTGTGAAAGCACCCTTAGATAAGTTTTCATATTTAAATGTGTTCAACAGAGCTGAATGCAAACTGTTTACTGGATGCTAAAACACTATATAAGCAAATTAGCTATAATACACACTAGGTGCAACAGACGTGTAAAGCTTTACAAAAGACCGGCTTTCCAATTCTGTGTTAAACCGCAGACTTTTCTGTGGAGCAGATTCTGTCAAACTGCATTTCATCATAATATGTCTCCGTTATCAAAAGTGTCAGTGTGAATACAGCTGCATTGCTCAGATACACCCCTGGATCAGCTTGTGAGTTGCAACCCAACCCAAACAAACACTTTGCAAACCCTTCAGAACATCTAGTTTCCACTCTGTATGACTTTTGTTTTGCTGCTTTGTCCTCTGATTCTTCTTTTAACTTAAACTGTTTTCCAGCATTTTCCTGCCTTTCCTCATTTGTTACAGCGCTTTCTCTCTCTCTCTCCCTGTCTCTTTGGTTGGCTTCGTCTCTCCTGCATTTGTTAGATTTGGACTATTTTCCTTTTGTTTTCATATCTCTCTCCTGCTCTTTGTGAATTAGGCTGTAAATATTGACACAGACGCACGGCGTCCGCTCGGCCAAATCAGCTGGAATTACCACATTAAACCAGGCGAGAGCGCAAAGCAGACGGAGAGAGAAATCACGCTATCCTCCTGGATTTGTCCAAATTCAGCTGATGCAAAGCAAGGAATTAATTTGGACTTGGGAGCGGCCTAACGCAGGCCTGTCGGGACCGCGTCCGCACTTGACAAAGATGAATGGCACCATTCCAACTGAATAGTAATTTCACTTTTTTTGTTCGCGCGTATGTGTGTGCGTGCAGACGCTGCTATAGAGCCAGAGCGAAAAGGCACAAAAGCAAAGTCAGCCAATCCCGCGGAGGCTCCTACCTGTCTGTCACACACCCAGGCATTGTTTACTAATCATCTGATGTTGATTGGTTTGAGAGCAGGGCTGGGGGGTGGAGTCAGGACAGAGGGGAAGGTTAAGTCTTAACCTTGAGGAGATTTGCTATCTATTCACCGAGCGGGATTCCTGTCCTCTAAAGCAATAGGGAGATACGGAGAATAAACTTTTTTTTTTTCAATCCGCTCAAGGGGTGTGTGAAGTGACACAAAACGTGTCACATTCAGAGAGTGAATCCACTGGAAGAAATTCAGACGAACACCCAAAAGCATAATCTTTCGATAGAAATGGTAATTGCGGGGCGAGGATGGTTTTTTGAAGGCTGAGCCGGGAGCGGACAGAATGTCCATTTAAAGTAAAAGGACCCAACCAAACAGGCCCTTCTCCGCTCTTTTGTTCCCCTCAACAGGCCTTCACATGTTTACGGAAAAAGAACCTTCAAATCCACTCAGCGTCCACAACACAATGTGCCACCTAACCCTGGCTCATGGATGAGAGGACAGGAGACGAGAAAAGGGAGGGAAACGGGAGGGAAGAAGATTCTTAGTTTTCCTGTCAGGTTTCCTGGTTTATCCTAGACCTGTGGCTTCTGTTCAGGACTGTGATTATACACTGGTCAAAAACAATGTTCATAGAGTTGTCACGAGTTGTACAGGGTCAATTATGTGCAAAAATATGTCTCTGTCTGTCTGTCTATCCATCCATTCATCTATCTACCTATCATCTATCCATCCATTCATCTTAATATCCATGTCCGTCCATCCATCCATCCAGCCATCCATCCATCCATCTATTATAATATCTATCTATCTGCCTCTGTCTGTCTGTCTGTCTGTCTGTCTGTCTGTCTATCCATCCATCCATCCATCCATTCATCCATCCTTCTGTCTATTCATTCATCCATCCATCCATCTATCTATCTAATGTTCGATAGCTTTATTCCTTACAAAATAATTTGCTATGAAATGGCTATCTATCTATCTATCTATCTATCTATCTATCTATCTATCTATCTATCTATCTATCTATCTATCTATCTATCTATCTATCTATCTATCTATCTATCTATCTATTGATCGTTCTCCCTGTCTGTCTGTCTGTCTGTCTGTCCGTCCGTCCGTCCGTATATCCATCCATCCATCCATCCATCCATCCGTCTATCTATCTATCTATCTATCTATCTATCTATCTATCTATCTATCTATCTATCTATCTATCTATCTATCTATCTATCTATCTATCTATCTATCTATCTATCTATCTATCGTTCTCCCTGTCTGTCTGTCTGTCCGTCCGTCCGTCTATCCATCCGTCAGCCCGTCTGTCCGTCCATCCATCCATCCATCCATCCATCCATCCATCCATCCATCCATCCAGCTATCCGTCTGTCTATCTTTCTATCTATCTATCTATCTATCTATCTATCTATCTATCTATCTATCTATCTATCTATCTATCTATCTATCTATCTATCTATCCCATACATTAGAATGATTTGCTGTGGAAAATGGAGAAAAAAAAAACATTTTGTCTCATTTTTGAATATTCTGATCATAGATTTTTATATCAAAATAATACATAAGTAAAATACTACATTATAAACAAGATCATAAAAGACAATTGATCATATTCACTAAAAATATGGAGACAAAAAAATTTAGATAACATGATAAACTGCTGATTAAGGATAGCTCATTAGGTGAACTCTGAATTTTGGTTGCAAAATCCAAGTGCAATTTGAGATGTTAAGATCTCAATCAGCGGTAAACATTTAAAATGCACTCTTTAAAATAAATATGTTTATTATCATAGATGGTTCTTTGAAGAACTCTTGCTCTTTTCCTTCTTAAAGACTTTTCCTGTCATCTCTAAAGGCTCTGCGGCACACAAGACCCGATTCAAACCCACACACACACAAACACATCACATGACAGTCCAAATGGACCGATGAGTTCTCCAGCACAGCATGATTACATCACTTAAATTGAATCGCCAACACACACACACTTACCCTAAACCACTCGACACTCTGACACGGCACCAAAAGAGCCAGGTCATGTACTGACCCATGGGGGTTAAAGGTTAAAGTTGACAGCCACTGAGAAGATGGGTGTCTCATTTATAGTAAGTGACCCAATATATAGTAAAAAAACAAGCAAACAAGTACTATATGAACATAAGTGCTACATGCAAACACACAGTTGACGTCAAATTAATAGCCCTCCTGTAATGTTTAACAGAGCGAGGAAATTTTCACAGTACTTCCTAAAATATTTTTCCCTCTGGGGGAAGTCTTATTTGTTTTATTTGTTTTATTTTTTAAATCATTTTAGGGTCAATAAAATTAGCCCCCTTAAACATTTTTTTTATTGTCTACAGAACAAACCACTGTTCTACAATGACCTGCCTATTTACCCTAACTTTCCTAATTAGCCTAGTTAAGCCTTTAAATGCCACTAAGCTGAATACCTAGCAAACTATGGAGCCAGATCAGTCTCAAAAATAATAGTTACAACAAATTATTCATACATCCATTTACAAAATCCAATTCGTAAGTTTAATGCACAATTCATAACTACACAAATCCAATTCGTAAATTTAAAACAAAGTTTAAAAAACACACAAATACAATTCGTAAATTTAAAACACGATTTGTAAATGCACAAATCCAATTTGTATATTCAAAACATAATCCAAAAATATACAAATACAATTTGTAAATTCAAAACACGATCCGTAAATAGACAAATCCAAATCGTAAATTCAAAACACGATACGTAAATACACAAATTCAATTTGTAAATTTAAAACATGATTCAAAAATACACAAATCCAATTTGTAAATTAAATAAAGTAATTCCTATATTAAAACTTCATATTATACACAAATTAAATTCATTTGGCAAAAAATATTTATGGTTTTTACAAATGTGTGTTGTATTTATGAATAGTGTTTTTAATTTACAAAATGGATTTTGTAAATGTGAATTGTGCATGTATGAATTTTAAATGGCAAATGTATTATTTTTGAGACTGATCTGGCTCCATAGTAGAATATTATGTATATAATATAATCTGTCATGATGGCAAAAACAAAAGAAATCAGTAATTAGAAATGATTTATTAAAACTATTATGTTTAGAAAAGCTATAAAAAAAAACCTTTTCATTAAACAGAAATTGGGGAAAAGAATATGCAGGGGGGGGGGGTTTAATAATGGGTTAATAATTCAGAAGGGGCTAATAACTCTGACTTCAACTCTATATGCCTTGAGCAATGGTAGACACACACATACACACTCAAATGGGTCCTGCTGCTTAACCCTGGCGCTCTGTTCATCGGCTCACTCTGAGAACGTGCAGCACTTAAACTTTCCCCTTTTCAAACAGGCCGAGACAAAAAGCGCGAGACACCAGCAGGCAGCCCGGGAGCACACAGACGGCTGAACAGGAACAAGAGGCACATCCACAAAAAAAAGAGAGAAAAAACACCCCCAACACACACACAAACGCATGTCCATGCACAATGTGCCCCCTCCAGTAAAGTCCACTCCTGCACCCTGCAGACTGACTGCACACAGATCACTCAGAAAGACCTGATACATGAGACGCCACTCTGTTTGACCATTAAAAAAAGAGAGAACGAACAAGAAAGAAAACTTTTAAGACATGACAAAAGATACAAAGAGAGATAGAACACAATGCAGATGATAGAGAGATAAAACAGAAGACTTAGAGAAAGATTAAGCAGAAGATAGAATGGTATGCTGAATGATCGAGTAAAAGAATGAAGGATAAATGTTTAGAGGGATTCTAGAACGCAAGATGGAACAAAAAAAAATCTGAATCATGGATGAAGAGAATGATGTGTAAAATACAGGATATCCAAAAGATAAATGGCAAGATAATGTAGATTGAATGATTTCTGAAATAGAATAATAGAGAATGAAAGATTAAGCATTGGAATTAAATAAAGGAATGAATGAAATTGAGTGTTGAATGAAAGCATGGAGAGAAGGAAAGATAACATTATTTAAGATGAAATAAAAGACAAGAAAATGATGAACAGATAAAGAGAAAAATAGATTGATGAACAAAATGAGCAATAAACTGGATGGATGATAGAATGAATAAAAAGATGGTCAAATTGATAAATAGAATGATGGATAAAGACAAGAGAAGATGGAAAGATGGATGGATAGCACAAGACAGTATGGTGGGGAGAATTCTGGATCTGGAAAATTAAAGATAAAAGAATAGACAGAATGAATGAAAGACAGAGCAATGCATAACTAGATGTGTGGAAAAAAGGAATAGACTGTACGGAAGGAAGAATGATTTAGAGAACGAAAGACTGAACGATTGATAAAAAAAGAAATGACAGGTAAATGGAATGAAAGACAGAATAATAATAGAATTATAAAAAGACGGACGGATGGACGGACGGACGGATTGACGGACGGATGGATGGACGGATGGACGGATAGACGGATGGATGGATGAAACAATAGATAGATAGATAGATAGATAGATAGATAGATAGATAGATAGATAGATAGATAGATAGATAGATAGATAGATAGATAGATAGATAGATAGATAGATAGATAGATAGATAGATGGATAGATAGGTGGATAGATGGATGGATGGATGGATGGATGGATGGATGGATGGATGGACAGATGGATGGAGGGAGGGATGGATGGACGGACGGATGGACGGAGGGATGGATGGACGGACGGATGGATAGATGGAACGATATATAAAACAATAGAACGATAGATAGATAGAACGATGAATGGATGATGGATGGATGGATGGAACGATAGATAAATAGATAGATAGATAGATAGATAGACAGACAGACAGACAGACAGACGGACGGACGGACGGACGGACGGACAGATCGATGGATGGATGGAACGATAGATAGATAGATAGATAGATAGATAGATAGATAGATAGATAGATAGATAGATAGATAGATAGATAGATAGATAGATAGATAGATAGATAGATAGATAGATAGATGACGGACGGACGGACGGACGGACGGACGGACGGACGGACGGACGGACGGACGGACGGACGGACGGACAGACAGATAGATAGATAGATAGATAAATAGATAGAACGATGGATGGATGGATGGATGGATGGATGGATGGATGGATGGATGGATGGACGGACGGATGGATGGATGGACGGACGGATGAATGGATGGATAGAACATAAGACAGAAAAACTGATAGATAGAACAAAACATCAGACAGAAGGATGGATAGACAGAACAAATGGCAGAACGTAAAATAGCAACAATAAAGCGAGAGATCGACAGACCGAACAATGCACGGAAAGAGCGACAGAAAACTTGCTCCAGAACTTTGACAGAGGGGGCAAAATGACGGATTGACAGTGGGAGATTAAGAGGAAAGAAAGAAGGAGCGAAAGAAGGACAGATAGACGGACGGAGAGAAAGGGAAGGGGTGTGGGAGGGTGTGCTGCAGCTGTCCTCTGTCCTCCCCAGCCCCAGGTTTCTGTCGTTTGCTGAAAAACACGCTTCATTACATTCCCTCTCTCCTTTGAGCGCAGATAAGCTTCTTAGAGAAGAGGCAGCGGGCGGAGCCGGCCTTTGAGTGACAGCAGGAAGAGCCCGGCATTCAGTGCACAATAGCGCTTTAGCAGGGGCTAATCTAAGAGGCGTAGAATGACCTCCACTCACTCTCTCATCCACTAGCCTTTCCCACAGAGAGAGAGAGAGAGAGAGAGAGGGAGAGAGATGGCAGGACAGTGAGGGGCCCTGGTGACTCCAGAGATTGAGAGACTGACAAAAAGTGTAAAAGGCAGGAGTGCTGGGGAAAAGGAGGATTATCAGACAGTGATGGATGGAAGGATACTAGAATAGATGGAAAGATGGATGGATGAAGTAAGCAAATGGTAAGAAGGGAGAGAAGAAATGTAATTAACTAATGGGTTGAAGCTGAAAGTAACAGTATATATAAACAAGAATATTTTGAAACATGACCATGTATATATCAGTGATGTGCGGTGAGGTTTGCGGCTCTTTCAGAGTCAGATTTACAAATTTATGCACCCAATATATTTGACATTTACTAATAGTGTTTCATATCTCACATCAGCATTCTTTATATACACATTGCAGTCACATATTGGACCAAGAAAGAATGTAAAATGTATAGCGGTACAGTATGTCTCCTAAAAAAACATCAAGCTGGATGCTACAGATAGCTATCCGTTTGTTAAATGGTGACGTGTTTGTGACGTATGTAATACTGTTTCCTGGTCCAAGTCGCCATTCATTTGAGTGGAGAAATCATTCGTTTATGATCACTTTTTATTAATATCACACATTAAAGTTAATTTTATATAAGCTCATAGTGTACACAACAATCTCTGGGCTTGCTGCATAACAAATACCAAAATTTTAATTTTAAAATGAATCACTTTCTGGCCATTGGATATTAGGCATGGACATATATATTGCGATCGTGACTTTCGACAGTATTAAATCACCTTGTATACGTTTATTAGTAGCATTTGATGAATCTCCCTATTCAGTTGAATAGAGCGCTTGGACCCGGAAGCCGTTCAGCGTGACGTCACACTTAACAAGCGGATAACACTCAACACAGCACCACTTCCTCATCTGCCTCCTCTGGCTGCACATCCCTATTATATATTTACTTAATATACTTAATATAAAGATACACATTTATATTTATTTGTTGTATGTTAAGACAGTAGAATCTGTTATAACAAAATACTGTTCTTGCACAGTATTTAAAAAATGTATATATATATAGCAAATGTAGACTCACCGGCCACTTTATTAGGTACACCTGTCCAACTGCTCATTAACACAAATTTCTATTCAGCCAATCACATGGCAGCATCTCAAGGCATGTAGACACGGTCAAGACGATCTACTACAGTTCAAACCGAGCATCAGAATGGAGAAGAAAGGTAATTTTACTTTGAAGGTGGCATGGTTGTTGGTGCCTGGCGGGCTGGTCTGAGTATTTCAGAAACTGCAGATCTACTGGGATTTCCATGCACAACCATCTCTAGGGTTTACAGAGAATGGTCCGAAAAAGAGAAAATATCGTGTGAGCAGCAGTTCTGTGGGCGCAAATGCCTTATTGATGCGAGAGGTCAGAGAGGAATGGCCAGACTGGTTCGAGCTGATAGAAAGACAACAGTACCTCAACTAACCATTCGTTACAACCGAGGTATGCAGAAGAGCATCTCTGAACACACAACACATCCAACCTTGAGGCAGATGGGCTACAGCAGCAAAAGACCACACGGGGTGCCACTCTTGTCAGCTAAGAACAGGAAACTGAGGCTACAATTCACACAGGCTCACCAAAATTGCACAATAGAAGATTGGAGAAACTTTGCCTGGTCAAATGAGTCTCCATTGCTGCTGAGACATTCGAATAGTAGGGTCTGAATTTTGCATCAACAACATGAAAGCATGGATCCATCCTGCCTTGAATCAACGGTTCAGGCTGGTGTTGGTGGTGTAATGGTGTGGGAGATATTTTCTTGGCACAATTTGAGCCCATTAATACTAATTGAGCATCAAGTCAACGCCAGAACCTACCTGAGTATTGTTTCATCCCTTTATGACCACAGTGTTTGAGATATTTTTAGCAGGACAACACGCCATGTCACAAAGCACGAATCATCTCAGACTGGTTTCTTGAACATAACAATGAGTTCACTATACTCAAATGGCCTCCACAGTCACCAGATCTCAATCCTATAGAGCACCTTTGGGATGTGGTGGAATGAGAGACTCACCTAATAAAGTGGCCGGTGAGTGTATATTTATGCATGGGTGTGTCTATATTTACATATACACTATATATTCTATAACTGTGTGTATTAAGTGAGTATTAAGCTGAATGAATGAATGAATGAATGAATGAATGAAATGGAGTGTTGAATGAAAAATGAAAGTATGGAAGAAAAGGAAATATACAAATATGTAAGGATGAATTGAAAGACAAGAAAATTATGGACAGATAAAAAGCAAAATAGAAGCAGAAAGAGCAATAAACTGAATGGTGGATGTGTGTGTGTGTTCTACATACTCTTAATCTGTATGCTATTAAAATTATCTATATTTATATAATAATAAAAATATGAACAATAATAATAATAAGAATAATAACAACAATATAACAACAATATAATTATAGCTTATAATTATTATAAATTTTGTGTTATTATTATTATTATTAGAAAAGTTTTAGTACACATAAATGTGTAAAATTATTTTACAATGAATAAAAATATATCAAGTATTAAAATATTAGGTGTCCAAGTATATTTACGTTGTCCTGCAGAAACAGCATTTCTTGCTGTTCTCGCGAGCATATAAAATGTATTCCTCCATTATCTCTCTCTGTTTTCATACAATTGTGTGTGTGATGGTTGAGTGGTTTGTGGTTGATGGAGGAGCAGGTGGATGTTCTGCTTACGTGCCCTTCATCACTCTGTATCACTGAAGTGCCAAAGCCAATCACATTGCCCATAAACAAGCCAATCAGCCTATCAGCATGCAGTAACAGGTCTATATCTACACACCAAATAACTGCAGATCATAATCTCTGTATACATGAAAAAAGAGACACATTTACTGTCAGGCGATTAAGGCCAGAGTGTTATGTTTACTGAAATAACATAAATGAGCATGGATATAGGGTATGAAGTATATGCAGCATTTTTATAATTATTATTTTTTATATCTAGGTTAAGTTTTTATAGTGACAATGTGATTGATAAGAAAACTAGGACTAATTGGATCATTTGTTTTTTTGGCCCAGAACAAACAAATCAAGAGAATTAAACTACTAGTGTGTATGGTGTATCTCATAAGCTGTCTGTAATTTCTTACTTCTTAAAGTACCAAAACATCCAACCCAAGCTCATTCTGGAAACGTAGCCCCTCCTCTTCGCGCTCGCCGGCCGACGGCTCGCCTCCGAGTGGAGGGCTTTCTCGACGCAATCAGTTTGTCCGCCTAGCTCACAGCGTTGCATCGGCAGAGCGGAGGCCCCGGAGGAGGAGGACGAGCCGGAGCCGGCCGCGGTGGACGACGACCGGGATCGAGTGCGGGGAACGGCGGGTTCCGAAAATCAGGTAAGACGAAAAACGGAATCCGGAAAATAAGGGCGAGAACGCGGCGGGATCCGAAAACGCGGTCGAAATCGAAGACGGGGGCTTTTGCTTTTTTTTTTTTTTTTCCGATCCAACGGCTATTCGCGCGAGAACGGCACGGGCGCGAACGCCGCGCGCTCCCGAGAGGCGCCCGCCCGAGACGCGAAAAGTCGCGCACAGTGACCTCTTGCGGATCCGCGAAAACAAAAAACCGATCGAATACGTAACTCCCGGGACGTAAATCGCGGTCCGCAGAAACGTCCGCGGGGCTACGTTTCCACAATGAGCCCGGGTTGAAAACATGACCTCTTTTAAGTTACACATCTGTAACATAACACTCACACACAAGCATGCACACACAAAAAAAAAAACTAAAATATCCTAAAGTAAATCAGGATGTGGCCTATTTGAACTACATTTCCCATCAGCACCCACTGGTATCTACTAAACCTACAAAAAAACAATCTAAAAAAAAAACTTTTTGGATAGTACACAATATATTAAACATATGATTTTATAATAATATTATTTTATGTTCTTCAAGACTAAACTACAAAAAAATCTAACTTCCAAAGTTGAAACTAACATCAAACATACTTTGCACGCTCAACTGAGAAAGTGACAACCAGACCTTCAAGTTCATTTGAATCAAATTTTGTAATGTAAGGTGTGTATTTATATAGTGCATTTATTGCGTATGGTCATACACCCAAAGCACTTCACAATCATGAGGGAGGTACATCTCTCCACACCAACACCAGTCTGCAGCATCCATTTGTATGATGCGACAGCAGCCACAGGACAATGACACCAGTGTGCTCACCACAAACCAGTTATAGGTGGAGTGGAAAGACAGTGATAGAGCTTATACAGTGGATGGGGATGATTGGGAGGCCATGATGTGTAAGGAGAGAGGGAATTTAGCCAGGACATTGCTGTTACGAGTAGTGCCCTGGGATTTTCAATGACCACAGAAAGACAAGACCTTGGTATAACGTCTCATTAGAAAGACGCCACTCACTGACAGTATAGTGTCCTCCTTACTATACTGGGGCATTAGGACTAACACAGACTGCAGGTTGAACTTGCTGGCTTCAGTAACACCACTTCCAATAGCAACCTACATTCTCCCATCCAGGTACTAACCAGGCTCAGCCCTACTTCACTTCAGTGAGTAATCGCACATGTGCAGCAGGGTGATAAGGCTGTCGTCAAAAATGACGACAAATTTGACACTGATAAATTAATAAAAATAATAACAATAATTAATTTAGTTAATTTGTAAAGTTGTATAACAATGTATATTGCGTTCATTTATTAAAAAATAAATTAAATGCTTAAAATAATTCAATTCATAAAGAGCGAGTGTAAAAACATTAAATGATAATAAACTCTAAATATATTTTATTTTTAATATAAAAAAGAGATGTTTAACTTTATAGACAAGATTCTTCTTCTTCTACTACTACTACTACTACTACTAATAATAATAATAATAATAACAAATCCAATAAAAAAAATGAAGAGATACAGTTACAATTTAATAATTGTTAACAAATAATACAATTAATTAAAAAATATTTTTTTTAAATTTGAATCTTGAAATAAAAGATTAAGCTGAATAAATGCACTGCGCTCATCATTAATAATAAACATAATGAACAGCTTTTAAAAAAAAAAAAGCTGTTTTTTTTTTTTTTTTTGGCCACACACACACACAGGTAAAATTCTCCTGAGCACAGGGCTTGTGTGTTTACCTCCAGTGTCAGTTTGTTCTTTCTGTTTCCACCCGACTCACACACACAAATACACAAGCCAAGTCTCCACCACCAGGGTGGCCTTTGAACAGGTACACTTGCTTAATGTCAAATGTCAGCCATGCTGCGGCCTACCAAAATGACACTCTGAAAGTTTACACAAATTTGTCCATGTGCATTTTAAAGTTAGCAACCCCTTTAACAGATCAGACAGTGTTCACGTTAAGTGTAACAGCCATGCATCATTAGTAAATGTGTACACATATGCCATACATAAGGGCCAAAAACGCATTCTGTGTTTTATATGCGGCTGTAAAAGTGTGTGGACATGTACATGCATGAGGATGTGTCTGTGTGTGTGTGTTAATCACGCCAGCGTGAATGAATAGAGCCCCTGTTCTCTAATGGCTTTATGCAGAGATGTTTAATGTCAGGAAACACCCGTCATGTACACGCCAAACACACACACACACACACACACACACACACACACACACACACACACACAAACACACACACACACACACACACACACACACACACAAGCGCGCGCGCACATCTCAAACCAAACTGAGCAGCAATCTAAAAAATTTTCATCTAAAGGCAACATTTACATCTAAAACTAGCATTTAAGGACATTCTTGAGCCAAAAATGAAAATAAATAAAAAAGTTAATTTACATACCATCACCTATTCAAAAATAGATGACAATTTTTCACTTGGAAATAAGATTTTTAGCTCAAACTGTGGTGTTTGGTACTTCATAAATTGCAAGTCAATGGTTCCCGGCACTTTGAGAGTCAAAAAACATGCAGGCAACAGAAAATAAATACAGGCTTCATCCACATTTATACTACTAACATTTCATGACTCTTTTCATGGCTTAAGTCAATTTTCATGACCTAATGTTTCATGTAATGTCAATATATGTGGTAAATAATAACAATGCATGTTAAAATTTATTACAGTGCATAATTAATTTAGTCGTTTAGTTTGAAAATCCCTTGACTTTTACAGGTTTTCCATGACCCTATGCACCGTGTTAATATCTGTGGTTTCTGATGACACTTTGATGTCCCTAAAAGCGAAATGATCAGTCTGTGCAAGATGCCTGAACATTATTTACAAGACTATTCTCTTTAATCCAAAGCCTCTGCTCTATGAGCTTGTATCATCAGCACCAGTCAGAAGCCACATAAAATAAAATTAAAATAAATACATAAATAAAAATGTATTTTTTGTGAAAACACAATAAAATAAAACAAAATAAACATAAATAAACAAAATAAACATAAAATAAAATAAAAATAATTAAAATGTATTTTTGAAAAAGGACAATAAAATAAATAAATAAACAAATAAAAATAAATAAATAAAATGTATTTTTTTGAGAAACCACAATAAAATTAAATAAAAGTGTATTTTTTAAGAAACCACAATAAAATAAAATAGTCAACATAAATTAATAAAATAAACATAAAATAAAAAAAAAAATAATTAAAATGCATTTTTAAGAAAGCACAATAAAATAAATAAATAAAAGAAATAAAAATAAATAAATAAATAAAATGTATTTTTTTAGAAAGCACAATAAAATAAAGCAAAAATAAAAATATAAAATTTTAAAAGTTTATAGATATAGCGGTTACTGATTGGCTCCTGTACTAAAAGGCGGAACTTCATTTACCATATTAACACTTACACTTTTTCCCATTCTAAACTATACTAGTAGCATGTCCTGTATTCTATTGTCTTTGGCTTCAGCTAGTTTGTGAGCAAACCAGTTAGAATTTTATTTTATTTCATGCGTTTATTACTTTTAAAGTGCCGATAAAGATTTTAAAAATACATTTTTTTACAATCTATAACTTTTAGAATAAAAAATAACAAATGTAAAGCAATAATTCACAAACTATTCAGCATATAGAGAGACTATCATTTACAGAGTAAACGTACAGCAAGTGCGTGTGTGTGTGTGTGTGTGTGTGTGCGTGTGTGTTTTGGAAAGCATTTTAAGTGGTTTGTGGGGCCCTGTGTGATTTATACCTGCAAATATGAAGAGACGGAGCATGATGTGTGTGTGTGTAGACAGAGGAGCCTATATCACGGCCCCATATTAAACGCAGGTTTGAAAGTTTTCACTAGAGCTGGGTAATGAGCTTGACCTCTGACACAAAGCTGATGACTTCCATACCTGCGACAGTGTGTGTTTGAGCTGCAAACGGCTACATCCATAAGTTTTTTTTTTCTTTTTCTGCCCGCCAAACACATGTGCCAATGTTTGTCGACATGTGTACTCAATGAGATTTGTGTGCGTGTTGGTGTCTGACATGGACATGAGTAATGAAGTCTACGGACTGAAATAATTGGACTGGAATTACAAAAAGACGAGCTAAAGGGAGAACAATAAAAAAGTGAAACGTAAAACATGGCATGGTGAAATATTCAGGGGGAATATAGAGTTAGTGCTGAACGGAATGAGACAAGGCTGAATTAAAATGAGGAATATAAAAACAAAGCTGGGGTCAGTGATCTTCGAACTCTTAGTCTGAGGAATTCAACCAGTAGTTTGTGAATATATTACAATATTTCAGCACAAAGTATGTTGTTGTATTATATGTAGGGCTGTAGGAATGTGTTTTAGAATGTTGCATTTCTTTGAGATGGCATCAGTTATGGTGTGTTTATTTAAAAATAAATTTTTTTTTTTTTTGAGAAAGAACAAAAATAAAATAAAATAAATAAAAGTAAATAAATGATTATTTTTTTATTTGTTTTTTGAGCAGGCAAAAAAATTTAGAAAAATAAATAAGTAAATTAAGTAAATAAAAAGTTAACAAATACAAGACTAAATAAAGAAAATAAATAATTGTATTTTTTTCAAAAAAGCACAAAAAATTAAATAAAAAAGTATAAATAAAAGTAAATAAATAATTTATATTTTATTTTATGAGAAAGCACAAACAATAAAAATAAAAATAAATAAATAAAAATAAATATATGTAAATAAATAAATGTAAATAAAATATTTTGAGAAAGCACAAACAATAAAAAAATAAACTAAAGTAAATAAGTAAATAAAATACAACTTTTTATTTATTTTATTTTGAGAAAGCGCAAAAATAAGTAAAGAAAAAAAATATATATACATATAAATTTTTTGACAAAGCACAAAACTAAAAAAATAATAATAATAAGTACATAAACAAATCAAATTAAATCAAATTAAATTAAAGCTTGTTGTCATTACACATTAAAGTAATTTATGCTGGGTTTAATAAGAATAAGAAACACTGATGAGATAGAACAATGTAAAACGTAAAATGTTTAATATGCATATTAATATTCACTAGTAATAAAAGTATTAATATACAAAAATATCCATACAATGTTCTGTGTGAAACTTACATGATGTCATTTCAAAATAACGCCATTAATCATTTTTTACATTTTCTCTCTATACCACAAAAACACTCTCACATCCATGCCAGTAATACTGCATTCATGTATTTTATGAGTTAGTCATATGAAACACACAGCCAGCTTGATGCTTTGAACAATGCTGAGTCAAACATTAATCTTTGCCAGTGTGTGTTCATTGCCAATACTGAGAAATCATAAAATGTGAAGAATGAAGTTCTAGAAACGATAAAAAAAGTCATCAGTATAATGTTATATAAAATAAAACTATTTGCCACATACTGACATACAACAGTTTCTGGAAATGCTCCAAATGTAAATTATTCAAACATTTAATGAAGAGTTGAGCCAAAAAATGCACATGAAAAAGAGTTGAGCCAAAAAAAAAAAAAACATTACTTTTTGTTTCTGGAGCAAAAAAGAACATGCTTTGTACAATGTTCACACTTATATATGAAGAAATCGTGTGTGAAAGCAGAAAAAGCAACTGATCCAATCCATAAAACCAACTTGAAGGAATTAGTTTTCATGTTTTGGATGTTTTTTTCTTTTCTTTTTTTACTAGATCTAAGGATTTGAGATATTTGGACCAGAAATGAGGCTGCAAGAAAAGCTTGTCTTAGTTTGCTTTGTGATTATCACATTTCTGTATTTGAATACTGTTAGACTCCCCAGAAAAATGCCAAATAAACCAAACATCTACATTTCAAAGCGAATCATCCAGGTATAGTCTCTGGAGGAGTTGACGAATGGATGTAGTGTACTTGGCACAGCGCCGAACGAATCTACGCTGCTTTTCAGCCTTCCTAAAGCACAAAAAGCACAGCTACATTCTCAATAAAATCCATGTTAGCCATTTAGCATTGAAAAATGCCCATGATGCAAATCCACATCTATTGTGAAGTAAATCTGATGCTCAAATTAAGCAAATTTGATGAGCAAATGAAGTGAGTGAAACCAAAATGTTTCCTTGTCTATTTACACACAAATAGCCGATTTCATCTAGTGTGAACACCCCATTAAACTAACTATATTTTGATGAAACTACATTATTGATATTGTAAATAAACCTTATGAAATTGAAAGTAGCCATATCATCCTTACACCAGAAGATTATCGGTGGCTAAAAAATTTTTTCGTGCATAAAACCCACTGCAACCTTTTTAATGTTCTCAAAGCTCTAGTTGCCATTTTAAAATATTGCTAAGCTCATTATTAATGTTCTTAAAACTCACAAATTAGGGTGAACAGATGGTATGATTTTCAGTTAGTCTGTCAATTAGGGCTGCACAATATATAGTTTCAGCATCAATATCGCAATGTGCGCATCTGCAAGAGTCACATTGTAAGATATGCATTGCTGAGTCTGAATTAGTGTGGACCAGGAGCCACTGAACACAAGCAATTGGTAGAGTCACTGCTAAGTTTCCCCATAATAGAGTGAAGGCTTATCATTAGATTTTTTTTTTATTTTATTTATTATTTTTTGACTGAGCATTTCAAGAGAATTTAAAACATTTGGACCCAATAAATTGCGTTGTTATGTTTGGAGGTGCAAGAAAGATTAACTGCAATTAATTATTTATAGAGGTTGTAAATGTTTTTCTTACTTTGGATTTTTGTCTTTTTTCCAGTCCAAATATCTACATTTCAAAGCGAAAATAAGATTATTTTGCTTCCCTCATTGGCATTGTTGGCAAGAAAAAACAAAAAATTTAGACTTGAGATAAAAACAAAACAATATGTTTTACTGTATCTCAGTATTTGAGATCTTTCTTCTAAATTAGACAGCAAATTAACACAAGCATTCATTTTGCATTGTGATTATTACATTTCTGTATCTGAATACTATTAAACACCACTGAAAAATGTCAAATAGAGCTATTCAAACCATCTTTTGAAACTGCCTTCATATTGCAATGTTTATTGCCGTAAAATAAAATATTCAATATCCAATTTTTCCAATATCGTGCAGCCCTACTGTCAATTTAAAAACAAAGGCAAATCAATCAAATATCCATTCTGGGCCCAGGTTTAAACCAGTAGAAGTATCCATGAACACCAAAGGTCGCAGGATCTTAGACCCCTTGACCTTTCGAAGCCTCCCACGGCCTAAGAAAGCATGACAGACGTCTCTCTCTTTCTCCCATGTCTCTTTCTGCTTTTTTCTCCACAAAACCGGACGATTAAATATAGTAATCCTTTTCCTCACCCCACAGCTGACCTCCTCCCACACACACAGACAGACACATCAATGAATGTGCAGACAAATCAATACATCCACAGAAGTTCCGTGTAGCTCAAGACGTACACATACATTAATCAAACTACTACAACAACGAAACACACAAACATACAACGCACTATTGACCGGAGCTATAATCATGTCATGGTTTTGACATTCTGACTCTGCAATCAGCCAGGATGTACACTTGTATGCCCGACACACACATCTTCTCACTTCTGCTGCATCGGCCAATCAGAGCAGCTGCTGAAATGGGAATTGCATTAACATCCACAATGCTTTGCGCGTGTCGCCGTGAGCACGGGGAATACCTGTAATAGAATTTCCCCTCCTTCCCCTTTCTCGCCTACTCCCTTTTTAAACATTTACAATCGTACGCCCGCTCTTACACCGCTGATCAAATCAGAGCGAAGAGAAATTACATTTCTCCATAGCGCCGCTCTGATCCAAACACTCCCATTTGCTGGATTAGCGCTTGGGTCTGGGCGGAATTCTGCTCTGGAGCGATCCGATTAAACGGCGACATCAAATAAAATAGCAAGACGTGAGCGAAATATCATTCGATATTGTCTTTTCCCCTTCCTTCTGTCTGACAAGTTTGATAACCCTCAGTTTTGCGCTTAGAAAACCTTCAGTTTATTATTGGAATCGAGTTGAGCTAAAATGGTTCTACAAAACTAGACTAAAACTTTGGACTAAATGTTTGTCTAATGCTTGGAGTTCATCAGTCATCATTGTTCCTAAAATTGAGTGTGAGTTATGGTTTAAGAACAGATTTATGAATGCGAGACCAGCAGAGAAGAGGGAGTGCAAGATGAAGAGATAAAAACATAAGGAGGGATTGAAAGGAAAAGAGGCTGAGCCGGTGGGAACCATGAAGTTCTTGGTCAGTTCATCAAGCTGAAGGGGTCAATGGTCAGTGACAAGAAGGCAAGAAGTCTCAGGAAATGTCATCTTATTGTGCTGTATAACTGTATCTTAAATAAATGCAATTCAAAATGATGAAACATACAGCACATTTAAAACAACTGGTTTCTATTTTAATCTATTTAGAGATTTATTTCTGTGATGGTAATGCATAATTTTGAAAATCACTGCTCCAGTGAAAATTTCCTAGCGCTGTTAAACATCATTTGGGAAATATTTAAAAAAGAAAAAAAATAAGAGGGTTAATAATTCTGACTTCAACTGTACCTCAGAAATCAAGCTAATATGCTGATATAGATGGTAGTCTTATTATTGTACATGTTGAAAATAGTTGTGAAGGTTAATATATTAGTAGAATACTTCCTTGATTTATTTATAACATCCTGGATGAACACAAATTTTAATTAATGACAAAACGCAAAGTGACCTTAAACACACATTGCCCCAATATGAATCCATTAAGTTAACTGAATTGTTTTTAGAAATTAACCTTAACCCTTATGTACTGTTGGGAATGTTTTCATCCACTCTGGGGTGATTTTGAGCCTTAATTTGGCCATAACATTTTTCTGTGTCAGCTAGCAGAATGATTTTTGGTGGCAAATATTATTTTGACACCTATTTTGAGAAAATTCTTTGAATTTAAAAACTCAGCAATACACACTGGGAAAATTTACTTCTGTTTTGTTTTGTTCGGTATGAAAACATCCATTAAATTAAACTGCTATAAAAATGCAATAGATAAATACCTTATTCTATCTATTTTTTTTTTTTGCATTAATCTGTTAATCAACGTCAGTCCTGATCAAAACTACTAAATTGTTTAGAAAATTACAGGATTTTAACTCTTTAATTGCCAAATTCAAAAATGATGTCTCTGATTTAGTGAAAAAAAAACACACACAAAATGACGCATTTTCAACAAAAAAAGTAATTGTGGACTGAATTTTTTCACCTTTTATCAAAGTCTTGGACATGTGAAACAACATTGCCTTTGATGCATTGTTTTTGAATAATTTGCATTTTTTTTATTTACTGTTGGTGGCTGTTTTGCACCATTGACTTCCATCACATTGTTTTGATTGTAAAACCATGACACCATATAATCATGCATTTTTGATTGTTGCTGGTTTTCCCTTTTGGGAAGAGGTAAAATTAGAAAATTTTACTGTTGATCATCAGTTGGCATCATTAACCTTTAGATAGGTTTGTGGAAAAAAAATAAAATAAAAAATCAGCTCAGCTCAGTTCCTGGATTTTTATGGAGTATAACAGCGAATTAAAGTGTCTGTATGTGTGTCTGAGTGTGAGAGGGACCTTTACGCATTAACCTTGATGTGTCTGAGAAAATTGAAATGCGTACCTCAACTCTCAGAACTACATGGAGTAAACAAAAACAAAGTCTGTTTCTCAATTCCAAGAACACAGAGAACGGACTCGCGTTCTTGTGGAGACCGGTCTTGACAAGTTACCTTGGAAGAAAGAACATGTCCTCTGAGAAATTAGATGCTGCTTTGTTCCCTGGGTCTTCCTGTTAGTCACGTGACCCTTACACGTTTTTAATGGAAAATTATTTAAACATTACAGTGTATGTATATATATATATATATATATATATATATATATATATATACACTATGCATAAAGACATTATAAATATACGTTGCACAACACAAAAAAAAAAAAAAAAAATTTATATGAATTTCAGCAAATAAACACCCTTAATGTGTTAATGCCTTTATTAAGATTTCCATGGTAATGTTTACTTTCACTGTTTTATTTAGGGAAACTCCTGAGACAAATAAGTTATATCTCTGAACTTTAACAATAAATCTATATAAAATGCAGCGCTTCCCACCTCCTTTATTCATCCGCAATGACTTCTGAGACTTCTAGAGCGAGTTTGGTGCTCAAGTCTGCATCGGTGCGTCCTCGATAAAGAACACACCCGGGAACTTTCACGCGTTCTTGCAGTCTTGAGTTTGGAACTGAATTTTGGTGATGATGATGATGTAACACAAGAATACAAGGGCGCAAGATCACTGAAGAATGCATATTGAGAAACAGCCCATGACTGTGTATTTATGCACCATCAATCGTGGTTATAATGGAAGTCAATGGGGAAAAACAGCCACCAACAGTAAATTAGGGAGAAAAATTTTAATCTAACACAGTGCATCATAGCCAATGTTGTGGCTAATCATTCACATGTCCAAGACTGACAAAAGATGAAACAAATCCAATCCACAGTTACTTTATATATTGAAAATACGTCATTTTGTGTGTTTTGATTCACCAGATTAATGACATCATTTGTGTATGTGGCAATTAAAGAGTTAAAATCCTGTAAATTTTCTAAATAATTTTTGACTGAGGTTGATTAACAGATTTATGCAAAAGAAATTGAAAAAAAAGTCTCTAATGCATTTTTACAACAGTTTCATTCAGTGGATGTTTTCATCCCGAACATAACAAAAGAGACCTAAATTTGAAGAGTACACAAGGGTTAAACAATTAAGTTAACCCCTAAAAAACTTTAAGAATTTATTTGTTTCAACTCATTTTAAATAAGTGGTTTAAACAAGCAACAAAAGTTATTTTTTGAGTGCATGCACACACGCATACACATGCTTCATTGTTATTGAAGATTATTTCTTTCCTACATTTTTTTTTGTACTCCAAGATCTGCATTTATATAATCTGTGCTATTCTTTCTCTTCTCCATCTTTTTCTCTCTGTGACACAGGAAGGAATGCTTGAGCAGACCAGCGGCCAAAACTGTTGTCAGTCCCATCAAGAGGCCTGGTTATATTCAGCTAATGTTGAGAGAACGCTGGCAGAGTGACATTCATTGGCATATGAAACATGATATCGCTCATAAAGTGTGAGGAATGTCTTCAGTTAACGGGATTCTGTCTGTCTTTAGGGAGTCATGTAAACACGGGAAGGTCCTAACTACCACGGGTCGCTTCTAAAAGCAGCCAGGACATTCTAAAAGGGGGAAAGGACCAACTGATGCCATAGCCAAGTACATTTTGATCAATGCTATTTTGATCATCTATAAATAATAAGAGTTTTATAGTTGGTTCCGCAAGTAAAAACGATAACCTATGACAACATATATGCGTTTAAAGATGGTTTCTAAATGATGGTATACGCTTTTGTTGAAGCCATCTGTTTCTGAATTTAAACTTCATTCACTTTTCTTTTTTCACATTTCTTTTTGGCTTAGTTAATCAGGGGTCCCCACAGTGGAATGAACCGAAAACTTATCCAGCAAATGTGACAAACTGAGATATTGGATGAGAGCATGAACTGCTGGAAGAGTGTTGTATTAATGAAATTTGATAGCGCACATCATCTGGGAAAAAACTCTGCATTTCATGAAGCAGGGGTCTGTGGTCCTTTATGGTCTCATTAGGTGCAGAGAATAGTGTCAAACAGCCGTAAATGTATGGAATATCCTGTCGCAAAATGCGTCAAAAATCCTACACGATGGTAATAGTTTGGTTAAGATGTTTATGTCTGTACTGCAATTCAATAATGCCACAAAAATAGGCATAATCCTCATGTCTTAATTCAATTTCTGTTTAGTTTGATTACGACCTTAATGGGATTAAATTATCCAAAAATCTCTGTTTACATGGTAGACTCTTAATCAGAGTAGTCCTAATCGTATGGCAAGGCGATATGGCGAGAATGCAATGTCAATGATTATTTTCCATATTGTATAATAATAACGATATACATTTCGATATCAGTTGATAATGCTTCCAGACCCCAATGACTGAAGCCACAAAAATTAGAGAGTCTATTAAATGGCTTAACATATTTTTGGCCGATAAATGTTCGGTGGCTGAAAATTTGATACATCTCGAATGTATCGAATTCGATACGTCTCTCATCGCTACATCTCGGTAGCCGAAAATTCAATATCAACACACTTTAAGATTTTCATTGTTGCACATTTTTATTTTGTGATTGGCTCTTAGCTCAATGTAGAGTAAAAAAGTCCAGAGCTTATCATTGTTATTGACATAAATATAAACACATTTCGATACAGTTCATCATTTATCAGACCAGCTCTACTATCAGATTATTTGTGTCCATGTAGATGTACTCATTGTTTCTGTTATTAGCAATGCTTCCTGGGACTGTAGTTCTTTTTCTCTTTAAAGCTGGAAGTACAGCCTGGCCCAAGTCTTTTTGTTTTAATTTCAAGGTTTGTAATGTTTTTTTTCTACCTAGAAGATGGTTGGTTTGGTTCATAGCATATAATGATTTAACATCCTAATTTGGAAAAACTATAATAAACAAAATATTTCCAACACCAAGAAAGTGGGTGTACATTTATGCATTACATATACAGTTGAAGTCAAAATGATTAGCCCTCCTGTGATTTTTTTTTTCTTATTCAAATATTTACTAAATGATGTTTAACAGCAAGGAAATTTTCACAGTATTGCCTATAATATTTTTACTTCTGGAGAAAGTCTTATTTGTTTTATTTTGGCAATAATAAAAGCATTTTTTAATTTTTTAAAGCCATTTTATAGTGAATATTATTAGCCCTCTTAAGCTGTATTTTTTCAATGGTTTACAGAACAGATTACAGTTATATAATTACTTTTCTAATTACTCTGGCTTGCCTTATTACTCTAACTTGCCTACTTAACCTAGCTGAGCCTCTAAATGTCACTTTAAGCTGAATACTAGAATCTTGAAAAATATCTAGTAAATATTATGTATTAGGCGGCACAATATAGTTTCAGCATCAATAACACAATTTGCGAATAAGCAATAGACACATCGCAGGATCTGCAATGTCACGTTGGAAATATAATTAACCAGGAAACAGTTCAGAGCACATGAAGTGACTGCAAAGTTTCACCATTATTCATTTTTTGGTGTGTTTTCAAGGTCTGTGACTAAGATTTCAGGTAAACTTAAACTATTTGGGCACAAGAAATGATAAAGTCTGCCAATTTAACAAATAATGAATGTGTATTTATACAATGAAGACACAATGAAGAATTATTGAATTTCTGTACCTCCGTTAATTTCTATCAATGTGCTATTGTTTTCATCAGTGCTCTAATGAGGTTTTTGGGTAAATACTGTATGTATGTTTTATGCAGAAGAACTTATCCACAAAATCCGAATCATAGGAAAACGATGAATTCTTTACAAACAGATTTATTAAAGTTATCTTGTGAAATTATATTCATATCATAATATAAATTGCAGAAAAAGAAAATATTGCAATGTCTATTTTTCCCAATATCTTACAGCCCTATTATGTGGTCATCATGGCAAAGATAAAATAAATCAGCTATTAGAAATGAGTTATTAAAACTATTATGATTAGAAATGTGTTAAAAAAAGTCCTCGAGTTAAACAGAAATTGGGGAGAAATACAGGGGGGCTAATAATTTGTGAGGGCTGATAATTCTGACTTCAATTGTATGTGTACACACACACACAGACACAAAATGACAGTCTAGTATGGGAAATTTATATTTAGACGCCCACATTAAATTCTCTCTGAATGATATCAATCAAATGTGAGTGATGGATTTTACAAGTGTGTGTTCAGTAGTGTGTGTGCCTTGTCTTACTGGCTCAAGAAAGTTTGTTTGCAGGTGCTCACCTCTTATCTTTGCGCACCTGACAGCCTGTTTGTCAACTGGCCGAAGCTGACCTTCACATCCATAACTGTGAACATATCTCTCGCACACACACACACACTGAGCTGGCTGATCTCTTTCTGTGCTGCTCTCACTGCTCTTTCTCTCTCTCTCTCTCTCTCTCTCTTTGTCATTGATCGCTGATGCGATTGGCTGCTCTCGATGCTCAGTAATGACCTAGTGAATGCTCAGATTAAACTGTCAGCTGTCAGCGATTGATGGGCAAACTATGGTACCCACACATACAAAAAGATATACACACACCTGCAGCTGCTGTTCAGGACCAGACAGGTGTGACGAAAGTGTGTGCGTGTGTGTGAAGCCACAGAAATCTAGATTATTACCGGCTCCAAACCAGAGAGAGAATTTAAAAATGAGAATTAAAAATAAATATATGTACATTACAGATGTAATACAATTTTAAATGTTCTGTCTGAATACTGAAATCATACACTCACATACAAATATGTAGTAGTTTGTATATTTACATATACACTCACTGGCCACTTTATTAGGTACAGCTGTCCAACTGCTCGTTAACGCAAATTTCTAAATCAACCAATCACAAGACAGCAACTCAATGCATTTAGTCGTGTAGACATGGTCAAGACGATCTGCTGCAGTTCAAACCAAACATCAGAATAGGGAGGAAAGATGATTGAAGTGACTTTGAACGTGGCAGGGTTGTTGGTGTCAGACGGGCTGTCTGAGTATTTTAGAAACTGCTGATCTGCTGAGATTCACACACAACCGTCTCTAGGGTTTACAGAGAATGGTCCGAAAAAGAGAAAATATTCAGTGGGCGGCAGTTATGTGGGCGCAAATGTCTTGTTGATGCCAGAGGTCAGAGGAGAATGGCCAGACTGGTTCCAGCTGATAGAAAGGCAACAGTAACTTAAAAAAACACTCATTACAAATGAGGTATGCAGAAGAGCATCTCTGCAGACCTAGTCCAACCTTGAGGCAGATGGGCTACAGCAGCAGAAGACCACACCGGTTGCCACTGTGGTCAGCTAGGAACAGGAAACCGAGGCCACAATTTGCACAGGCTCACCGGAATTGAACAATAGACGATTGGTAAAAAAAAGTTGCCTGGTCTGATGAGTCTTAATTTCTGCTGCGATATTCAGATGGTAGGGTCAGAATTTGGCATCAACAACATGAAAGCATGGATCCATCCTGCTTTGAATCAATTGTTTAGGCTCCTGGTGGTGTAATGGTGTGGGAGATATTTTCTTGGCACACTTTAGGTTTATTAGTACCAATTGAGCATCATGTCAACGCCACAGCCTACCCGAGTACTGTTGCTGACCATGTCTATCCCTTTATGACCACAGCGTACCCATCTTCTGATGACTACTTCCAGCAGGATAACACGTCATGTCATAGCGTGAATCATCTCAGACTTGTTTTCTTGAACATGACAATGAGTTCACTGTACTCAAATGGCCTTCACAGTCACCAGAACTCAATCCAATAGAGCACATTTGGGATGTGGTGGAACGGGAGATTCGCATCATGGATGTGCAGCCGACAAATCTGCAGCAACTACATGATTCTATCCTGTCAACATGTACCAAAATCTCTGAGGAATATTTCTAGTACATTGTTGAATCCATGGCTCGAAGGATTAAGGCAGTCCTGAAGGCAAAAAGGGGGTCCAACCCAGCCCTAGTATGGTGTACCTAATAAAGTGACCGGTGAGTGTATATGAATGATTCAAACATTATATCAGGATAATAATACACCAATACACATATCAAAACTAGTAACAGAATGTTATGATGAACAGGAAAGTGAAGTTGAACATCTCTCATGGCCTGCACAGTCCCCAGGTCGTAATATTATTAAGTCACTTTGAGGTTTTGAAGGAGCGAGTCAGGAAATGTTTTCCTTCACGAGCATCACGTAGTGACTCAGCCACTATTCTGCATAAGGGATAGCTTAAAATCCCTCAGGCCACTGTGAACGACTTGTAAATGTCCATCCCAAGATTAATTGAGAATGTTTTGGCTGCAAAAAGAGGACCTAAACCACAGGTGTCAAACTCAGTTCCAAAAGGGCCGCAGCTCTGCACAGTTTAGTTCCAACCCTAATTAAACACACCTGATCAAACTAATTGAGTCCTTCAGGCTTGGTTGAAACCTACAGGTAGGTATGTTGGAGCAGGGTTGGAACTAAACTGTGCAGGGCTTCGGCCCTCCAGGAATTGAGTTTGACACCCCTGCACTAAACCATACTAAGGAATTATTGTGCTCTAAAACCAGGAATTTCAGTTTTGTTGTCCAACCCCTCTATATTTATATATGAATTATCAAGTCAATACTCCAACAGCTTTTTTCTAGATTTGATAAACTGTCCTCATCTGTAGGACAACATTATATTAACACAAAAATATTTTAAAAATATTCCATCAGCCTGCAACTATTGAGTCTGCCAACTTGTCTACTGGCCCAAACTCAGTCTCTCTCTATATGTGTGTGTGTGTCTGGGTGCAGTGTTGTGCTTGGCTGACACTTCGCTATATGTCAGCGCAGTATCTCTTTTCACTGACGAATGAGATGAGACGTCTCCCTCATTTTCCCAAACTCTCCGCCGTTAACTCGAATCTGCACTCCTCCATCCACCTCTCCCTGGAGGCCCGAGCCCAGACAGGGAGCTAAATTTAAACGGCAGCCCAGGCCGGGCACCAGCAGAGAGCTGGGGATATCTGACACAAGTGTGATTCTCTAGAGAAGTGTGTGTGTATGTGTGAGAGATGGACTCCTAGATAAAATTCATTAGCTTCTCTGATGACCCGCTAAGCGCAAAGGTCCAAAGACGCACATGCTCTGTCTCACACACACATACTCGTATATACACACACAAAGATTTACACAGCTTTGGTAGTGACCCAGCAAACACTAGGGTCCACTGACTTGATGTCTGCCTGACAGAGAGAAACTAGGTTGAGGCCCTAAGGACTCAAACATCTGCTCCATGGGGCCTAGGCTATAGGGAGCAGTGAACTACAGTAAAATAGAGATGAAATGTCAAACACACACACATAGATGCACACAACAGTGCAGTACTCATCCTTCTGGGGAGAAAAAATAAATAAATAAAAAAAAATATATATATATATATATATATATATATATATATATATATATATATATATATTTTTTTTTTTTTTTTTTTTTTTAACCAAACTGCTGTAAAAACAGGTCCAAACCATTGAAGATGGTTTCATCTGGAGTATTTCTTTTGAGAAGTGGCGAAAACAGCTGCATTTGGTTGTGCATCATTAAAAAATACATTTGATATACATTTGACGTTAACGCTAATTTCTACAGTAGTAAACAATACATAACAAGCTTTTTAACTCTAACATATGTTATTTTAATACTTCAAGACGTTGGTCAATACAGTTTGATTTTTTTTTTTCTGAGCAAACCATAAACCTTTATGAAATGAAGAATAGAAAGATTGGATAATGCATAGAACAATAGATGGATGGATTAATGTATGTACAGATAGAAATGATAGACTGTCAGATAGGGCTTCTTACGTCAACTAAATGACAATGATGGATGGATGGATGGATGGATGGATGGATGGATGGATGGATGGATGGATGGATGGATAATAGAATAACAGATTGATAGATAGGGTTTTTTAACTAAACTAACATCCTTAAAATTATTGCATTTAGTATCAAAAAGGCATTAACTGTTTTTCAGAGCAAACCATAAACAATGATAGAATGATAGATAAAAGGATAAGATAATGGATGGATGGATGGATGGATGGATGGATGGATGGATGGATAAATGAATAAAATGGGTGATGGATGGATAAAACGATGGACGGATGGACAGACGGATGAACAAAACAATGGATGGATATTTGGATGGATGGATGGATGGATGGATGGATGGATGAATGGATGGATAGATGAATGACCAAAACAATGGATGGAGTGATGGATGGACGGTGGATGGATGGATGGATGGATGGATGGATGGATGGATAGACAAACAATGGATAGATTGATGGATAGATGGATGGATGGATGGATGGATGGTTGGATGGATGGATGGATGGATGGATGGATGGATGGATGGATGGATGGATGGATGGAACAAAATAATAAATGAATGGATGGATGGATGGATGGATGGATGGATGCACGGAAGGACAGATAAACAAAACAATGGATGGATAGATGGGTGGATAAATAAATAAAACGATGGATGGATGGATGACAGACAGATAAACAAAACAATGGATAGATAGATGGATGGATATATAAAACAATGGATGGATGGATGGATGGATGGATGGATGAACAAAACAATAGATGGATAAATGGATGGATAAATAAAACAACGGATGGATGAACAAAACATTGGATGGATAGACGAATGGATAAATAAAAAATTGGATGGATAAAATGATGGATGGATGTTTGGATGGATGTTTAGATCGATGGATGGATGGATGGATGGATAGATGGATGAACAAAACAATGAACGGATAGATGGATGGATGAACAAACGCTGCATAGATATATGAATAGATAAATAAAACAATGGATAGAGGGATGAATATGGCTTCTTAACTCAACTTAGATTTCAGTTTCATTAGTAAGATCACACAGCTACCAATACCAAACTACCACCACTAACCAGCAAATAAACCGCCTGTACACGTATGCATGTCTGAGCAGATCTTTTCAGTAGAGCCTTTGTGTTCCGCAATGCTAATCACAACATTAGCATGTTCCTCTATGCAAACCACACAGCTCCTATCCTGTTACATGCAATTCACAAATTAACAGAAGGAATATCTGGGCGCAGCGCAGGGAAGCGTGTGTGTGGAAGACGAGAAGCGCGAAGCCCGAGCTCCCGAAACTGTTAGAATAATATTTCTTCAGGGGGAGCGGAGATGCTAACGCTAATCAAAACAGGACATCCTGTGGTCCAGTCTCAGTCTCTCCCTCTCTTTTTCCATCACTCTTTCTCTCCCGCCCTCTCCTTCTGTCCTTCTCCATCTCTCCCTCAGGTTGTTTTCAGTTTGTTTGTAGATGAGTCACAATCTCAGGAAGCGTCGGGAACAGGGCTCATCAAAGCGCAGAGCGAGGGCCAGATTCCTGGGCTGGGACCAGATTCCGGCCGCTGGGAATCTTTGGAATGCCGCTGGGAGAGGAAGGGAATCTCTACTGTCTCTATTGTTCGGCCTCTTCCTCAGTCTGTGTGAGTTTGTACATGTCTCATCTCCGGGTCGAAATGGAAAAGATCCGATTGCGATGGAGCGGCCTTGCTGCACGTCCAAATTCCCCTTCATAGGTAACACGACTCTCGCTAATCAGAGCCACCTTCCTTTACTCTCACACACAAACACACTCTCAATATGACCCCGCACGACCTGGTATACAGTATTACAACACGGCACACAATGTTCTCTGATATAAGAAGTCAAAGGTTGGAGTGGATTAAAATGACCAGCAAGGATGGTCGAACGCTTCTCAAAACTAGCTGAAATTTTGGTTGCCAATCAAAGAATGGACGCTCGAGTTAACAGATTGATAAATCATCACAGGTTGATGGGAGTACTTCCTCGCCATTGTTATAGTACGGAAACTTATCTGCCTATATGTATTAAGGGTTGCGATAAATTGGCGTATAGAGCAAATATTTTCCCAGCGCTCAAATAGGTCCGAGTCCTTTTGTATTATTAATCAAATTAGTTTATGTTCGGGTCATATTTGCTCTCATATCTCGAAGGCAAACAGAAAGGTCGTGTATGAAGAGAAACCGAAGTAGGCTTATAGAGATAAAGAGTCACTTTTTAAATGGGATTAGTTTTCCAAACAAAGGGTTGAGTTATAATTTATCAGTAGAAGATCCCTGTTATATTATGGAAAATTACTAATAATCTAAAAAAAAGTGTGTGCATTGAACCAATCTGAGAAACAACTACTATTGAGTGCTCATGTATGTGTGTGTGTGTGTGTGTGTGTGTGTGTGTAATTGACAGAGATGAAAGGTGTGTTGAAATGTCCTTTTGTCTTTCCTGTTCCTTGACCTTCTTGAACAATATGTGCTTAAACTTCTCACTTGAGTTCATCACAAACACAAAAGAGAGAGAGAGAGAGAGAGAGAGAGAGAGAGAGAGAGATACCCACACCCTATGAATATCTCACACCACGCTTGAACATAAAGGGGACTTTCTGAAAAAAAGAGTGTGTTATCAGGCCCCTCACAAAGCAATTGTTGACTAATTTCTGTAAATGGCTTCATTCCAGAGGGTCTAGCAGAGAAGAGACCCTTGCCAATAATTGTTAACGCTGCTGAGTGAAAGCACACACATGCGCTTTCATATTAGGAACAGGTTGTGATCAACTGCTCACGTGGATATAAACTTTAGGGTTAGAATGCTTGCTTACTTTATGTTTGTATTTATTTATTTTAAGCAAGTCTGTTATGTTTAATTTTAATTAAAGCAAAAAATGCAGTAAAACACATATACAGTGAAATATTGCTTCAATTTGTGTCAAATAATCCTTAAAAACTCCTTTAAATATGCTGTTTTGCTGAGTGTTGGGAACCATTGTGCTGACTATTTGAAGTGTTCAGATGCAAAAGCCATTTGATATTTTATTCTGAAATTAGCTTCTTTCACATTTCATATTTTTCACATTTTAGGGGATTTATGGCATGACAAATAACTGTACATTCGTATTGCCAAAGCAGTGCAGCGTCGCTGCTTACAAAAAACGGCAATAGTGCAAACAAATTGGAATATAAAATATAATACAGAGAAAACACAGAAATAAAGAAAATAAAATAAAAAATAGATGAATAAAAATGAAAATAGATTCTTTCTCTGACTCCGGTGTGCAGGCTCAGTAATTTTACGGTACTTTACGTCAATAAATAAGTTCTTTTCATTGCCTTAAAAGCGAAATAACTGAACAAACTAGGGAGGGAGAGAAAATGCTCATTTTAGGAGAACATTTCAGGCTGCATTTAGAGGCTTTTACATTTGAACTCTTCATTTCTTAAACAAAAACATTTATTTTAAATGGAAGTATTTTGTGATGTTATAAATATAAATGTGATTTCCTTGAATGCATTATTTTATGAGCAAATGGTACTAAAATGAACAAATCTGATCAAAATGATTTATGCAAATTTGCCACTAAATACAAAATTATGAATTGCCATAAGATTGTTGGTTGGACAGACAGACACACTGTAAATAAATGCAGGGGGGATCCAGTCAATTCATTCATGTCCCAACACAAATCGATTAAGTTAACAAATTTAAGTTAACTAAAACCCCTCCCCTCCAAAAAAAATAAAAATAAATAAATCTCAAGAATTGTGTTGTTTCGAATGGATGTATGGATGGACGTATGGCTGGATAACCGATTGATAAATAGACAGACAGACTGACAGAACGATCAATAGATATATAAAACAAACAACAGAATAATGAATGGATGGATGGATGGATGGATGGATGGATGGATGGATGGATGGATGGATGGATGGATGGATGGATGGATGGATGGATGGATGGATAAATAAATAAAACAATGGATGGATGGATGGATGGATGGATGGATGGATGGATGGATGGATGGATGGATGGATGGATGGAATGAACAAAACAATGGATAGATGGATTGATGATGGATGAATAAAATTGGATGGATGGATGGATGGATGGATGGATGGATGGATGGATGGAATTGGATAGATAGATAGATAGATAGATAGATAGATAGATAGATAGATAGATAGATAGATAGATAGATAGATAGATAGATAGATAGATAGATAGATAGATAGATAGATAGATAGATAGATAGATAGATAGATAGATAGATAGATAAATAGATAGACTAAAACTTTAACAGTTGTTTTCAGTGCAAGAAATAAACACTTTCTACAGGAAATGCAAATGCGGTTAGTACCTGCAGCAGGACTGTTGGCTGACGTCTGCATAGTTGTATCATTAGCTAGCGTACATTACCGCTGAAAGCTGAACAGTGCTATCCTAACGCTGACTACTGCCTATAAAACTTGTGTGGTAGACCCAGTGAACCCAAAACACAACTCCAAGGAGATCCATTAAAACAAATAAAAGCTACAAACTCACGTCCACATCACACATGGAGCAAACACACACAATGCAACCTGAATATGGGCAGACATAGAAACACAATGCAGGTAACTCTAAGGAATACTGATTCCATCTAAACACACGCAGACAATGGGCACAAGGGAGGTGCCCGTCCAACCAACAAGCAGACGAATGAAGTCAACAATATGCACGCCCATTAATAAAAGTGTGATTTACACACATACACACACACACATACACAAACATGTATTCTCAGTATAAAAATATGCTCTGTTTCTTTCGGGACCGTCTGTAGATAATGACCTCAACCTTGGCACACACCCTGGGCAGACTGTCGGCAGCGCACTGTGTGTGTCCGTGTATGGGTATGCATGTGTGTGTGTTCATATCTTTATCAGAGACAGTTTGACCTTTGGACTGAGGGCAGGGAGAGCTTTACTCATTGTTCTGTGCTGGTACTGGTTTCCCTGTGGTAAACACAACTGAACGGTTCCCAGGCCTCCCAAACCCGCACACACACAAACACACACACATTATTCTCACAATGTCCGTACAGCACCCAGGCTGCACGTCAGATCCATTCGGACTCGCTTTCACACACCTACACACACAAACATTAATTCTGTGCAAACATTTCAGTCATAGAGGACACACCCCTGCGGACCGCCTGGCACCACTGACTGAATCTGCTAATGACCGACCTGCACAAAAACACACTATAGGTACTTGTCCGTGCTGGTTTAGACAAATCTCCACTTAATCTATAGAGCTCCAAGGATGTAAACTTTTCAATGACCTTCTGCTGCTTCTGTACTGTATGATAATCTTCATTGCAAACGTAAGGGTTGTGCGCTAACTACTTATTATTTTAATACTTTTATATAGTTTTTACACTTTTTTTTCACAATTTCACTTATGGCCACTTTATTAGGTACACCTGTCCAACTGCTCGTTAACGTATATTTCTAACCAGCCAATCACATGGCAGCAACTCAATGCATTTAGGCATGTAGACTTAATCAAGACAATCTCCTGCAGTTCAAACAGAGCATCAAAATGGGTAAGAAAGATGATTTAAGTGACTGAGCGTGCTGACCATGTCCATCTCCTTATGACCACAGTATACCCATCATCTGATGGCTACTTCCAGCAGGATAACGCACCATGTCATAGCGTGAATCATCTCAAACTGGCTTCTTAAACATGACAATGAGTTCACTCTACTCAAATGGCCTCCACAGTCATAGGAACTCAATCCAATAGAGCACCTTTGGGATGTGGTTGAACGGGAAATTTGCATCATGGATGTGCAGCCGACAAATCTGCTGTAACTTCATTATGCTACCATGTCAACATGGACCAAAATCTCTGAGGAATATTTCCAGTACCTTGTTGATTAAGGCAGTTCTGAAGGTGAAAAGGGGTCCAACCCGGTACTAGTAATGTACTAGTCGGTGTACCTAATAAAGGGGCCAGTGAGTGTATATGGCTTATTGTATTCAACTTCAGCACACAACTTGACCATATGTCAAACATTGAATTCAAATAGCATTTAAAGAGACAGAAAATTCTGTCATCAATCAATCTGAAAAATGTTTATGGCTTTATTTCTTCTGTTGAACTCGAAAGAGGGGCGATGTAGTGGCGCAGTAGGTAGTGTCGCCTCACAGCAAGAAGGTTGCTGGGTCGCTGGTTCGATCCTCTGCTCAGCTGGCATTTCTGTATGAAGTCTGCATGTTCTCCCTGCTTTTGCATGGGTTTCCTCCGGGTGCTCCGGTTTCCCCCACAGTCCAAAGACATGTGGTACAGGTGAATTGGTTAAACTAAATTGTCCGTAGTGTATAAGTGTGTGTGTGAATGTGTGTGTGGATGTTTCCCAGAGATGGGTTGCGGCTGGATGGGCATCGGCTGCGTAAAAATGTGCAGGATAAGTTGGTGGTTCATTCCGCTGTGGCGACCCCGGATGAATAAAGGGTCTAAGCCGACAAGAAAATGAATGAATGAATGAATGAATGAATGAATGAACTCAAAATAATGTATTTTGAACAAAGATGGAAAACTGTAACCATTGACTTCTAGTATTTGTTTTTCCTGCTATGGAAGTCAATGGCTACAGGTTTTTAGCTTTATTTAAAAAAATGTTGTTGTTTTTTTTGCCTTTATTTAACAGAAGACAGAAACTAATCAAGGCTTGTTACCACTTAAGGGCAAGTAGATAGTGACTTTAACTCAGGATCTCTTGTCTTTTTCTACTCTGCTTTTAAATGCAGCTAAAGCAATGTTTCATGTTTTTAGTAATGAATTTGAATGCTTACACTTTTGACCCTGGGTTATTATAAAAAAAAAACCTGCTTTGCCAGTTTTGCACCGCTGTTCCTGGACTTAATGATTTACAGTATGAAAAGATGTCGTTGGCCAGTGGTTTAGTAACAAACAACCGATTACAAACAGATTTGCTCATTAAATATTCATAAGCATTCTTGGACAAAGAACTTTCAGATGCTTTATTTTTCAGTCTTTGTTGAGTTTTAAGAGCAGAAAAAGACATTCTGTAAAAGGCTGCATGTGGTCTTCAGTACATTATAGTAGCTTTTCATCTGAAACTGTTGCCCTGGGTTATTCAAAAAAAGGTAGTCGATGGGAACTTTGAGACACTTTGAGAGTTAAAAAGAAACCTATATAGGCAAAATTAAATTAATACATGTGGCTCCAGATAATACAATTAGTTTGGGGAATAAACATAATATTATTTACTATATTATTATTCCCCAGCTTTAAGGTCCTGAGCGTGTTCACGACAGTCTGGAGAACAAACTTATGAGTTGTATGAAGGTGTTTGTGTGAGTACAAACTTACAGTGATGATACTGTTGTTTGTTTATAACTTCAAGTTTTTTTTTTACGAAAGACAAAAACGTCATCTACATCCTGCATAGCCCAAGAGTGAAGCAAATCAACGGTAAATCTTTCATTTTGGGTGAACCGTACCTTTTGACTCAAGGTACAAAGTAGAGCTGCACAATATATCGTTTCAGCATTGATATTGCAATGTCCACATTCACAATAGTCAGCATCTGCAATGTTGAGCTATGATTATATTTGACCTGGAGAAACAGACACATGAGAATCGTGTAGTTATTAGAGAGCTTAACTGCAATAGAGTAAAAGATTTTCATTTGCATGTGTTTTTTAAGGCCTGACAGCGTTCAAAGTATTCAGGCACAAGGAATTTTCTGAAAAGTAACATTAATAAAGAAGAATTTTATTGATTATTTATACAGTAAAGACATTTACAATGTTATTTTACATTTAAGTATTTAAATTCTGAACCTGAATACTATTAGACTGCCCCGAAAACCCTAAAACACTGTTTATTTCACTTTTATTTTTGCTTTTTATTCAGTATTTGACATTTTTATGAATGATTCACTTCTCTACAGAATCTTTCCACTCAATCTAATTTAATAAATTATTTCTAAATAATTCATCTGGTAATATTGTTTATTTATTCCGTATGATCTGGTGAAATTGTATGCATATCGCAATATTTATCGCAGAAAAACAATATCACAATGTCAGTTTTTCCAATATCGTGCAGCCTTAATACAAACGTAGAATAAAGTATTAAAACTTGTGAAAGAAAGAGTGAAACACACACACACACACACACACACACACACACACACACACACACACAACAAATACATAAATGCATCAGTGCTATAAAATGCATCAGCAAATAATATTTATGTACATACTCTTCCATCAAGGGAATGATGGGAGATGTAGTTCTCACACAAATTCAGTCTCCTCCTCATACTTAAATGCTTTAACTTAAGTGCACAAAATGCATACAAACTAGGTGGTACACAGTCACCGTTCATATCTAAAACTTAATTAATAACATTACCTAAACTTGCTTCCACCATGATTCTTTAATTAAACGCCCACAGACTCCGAACAAAGGGGTTTAAAGAAAATAGCAAGCTTCCTCGCCAGTAATTATGATATTGTGGCGGCATTCATGTGCACTCATCTCATAAATACAATCATTTTGATAGAAAGCAGAAACACAGACTGCCATCGTTTAACTAGGTTTAGTAAATGTTCAAACAAATTCACATTTTCATTTATTAAAAATATCTGAAACCTATAGGTTGGATCATTTAACTAATGGGCTACTTTTTCTCTAAAAAGTGTTGTCTTTTAGGAGCTGCAAATCCTAGTTAACTTGACTAATGCATCCTGCCCAAGTAAAGATGAGTCAAGACCAGTCAAACAGTGACATCTGATGGTTCCGTGGGTGTTGGCTTGACAGTGACTTATTACTGGCCTGGCCTGTTGCCTGTGCTCTGCTCAAGCTTAATGCTGACTGCAGTCAAGACTGAGCATTGGTAGACTGATTCAGGACCTGTCGCTCGGGGATAAAAAGTGACTGAACTTACTGAACAACAACCCCCATAATTCCCTGAGGGACACAAACGACATATCCATCAGTCACACCAATCAAATTTCCAAATAAACATCCATATGACCTGACCCCTGACCAATCAGAGCACAAGATAAATAAACCGTTGACCCGGCCATTTCAATTCACTCTGGGCAGACGCAGACACTCGTTGAGTCATTAGGGAGGGAGAGAGAGAGAAAGAAAGGAGAGAAAGTAGTGGTATTATAAGGGTGTTGATGGATGAGGGTAACTGTGTTGTTGTCACCTACATCCAGTCCTTCCTCTTCTAACATATACAAGGAAATCGCTTCTTACGTTGGTGTGTGTATACGGGACTCACAATTCAAAGAATCAAACATACATCTTACACATATCTCCTCGTACATCTCATCTCCTCCTGTTTTCTCTCTGATGAAATCTCAGACAAACAGACCAGAGGATAATTTCCCAGGACATAAGTGGACCTTTCTGCTAAACCCAGCGGCTTCTGGCTAATCAATCAATCCTTTGAGAACGTGTGATCAATCATGATCAAAACCCACAGTGGTCTGCAGCCCTCTCCATCTTACGCAGATGCACACGCTCAATGCCTGGGAAAAGCTAGGCTTGTTTCAAACTGACCCCATCACGGCCCACTGTTTTACTCGTAATTAACTCATCGGTCACTTTGACTTTGTCTCTGAAACAAAAGTTCTCCGTTTTAGGCCCACTGATCTTTTCAGAGTGGACAGTCTGAAAAGAGGCACAGGATTTCTCCAAAGGGAAAGCATCACAATTCCAGGAACTCAACTTAAAACTCTGCAGAATATCATGCCAGAGGAGAGAAAGAGAAGTAGAGAAAATATTTACTTGAGAGGTATACAAAAACTGAGAAGTTAACATTGTAGATTTTGATTTTTTCGCAGTCTGAGAAGTGAAGACAACATAAACAATTGTTTTCTTGCTTTCCTCAGCCCCCTCTGAAAAAGTTGCTATGAGGAGATGTGGTTCACTGTTCACAGACATCATTATTTCCACTAAACTCTCGAGATATTCAGAATCAGACGACGAACGAGTGTTTAATACGCTTCGCGCTCACCTTTTTAAATGGCCCGATCCGTTCACCCCATTTTGAATAGGCTCTATAATGAGGGGCGGCGGCGGACGCGGGACGCAGCACGGCCCATTGCACAATGCAGAATCAACCGCGCGCCTGTATCTGTGAAGAAGCGGACTGTGGTGGCGCGCTGACAGGCGGAGAGAATGCTCGCGCGCGGGGCTTATATTCTCACGCGCTTCACTCACGCGGAATGTCACATTGTTAAATTTGGAGCTTTTCTTTTTCAGCGTCCAGTTGATTTTTCGTTGTTTGGACACTTTCACGGTAAAGCGAGTCACATCAAAGTCAAAACAAAAGTCGTGGCGTGAAACTGATGGAGCTGTCGAAGACGCAGAACGGGACAAAAGGACAATCTTAAAGTCTTGCTGAACATGTGCAGCTTATCAGATATAATTATCATCAAACGAGGAATCAGATAGTTAAGGCCCAAATGTTTCTGATTTGATTACGGTTTTAAAAACATCAAGTTTAATTCTTCAGAGTGAACTTTATATGTAATGCTGGGCATCTAAAAATTGTGAATAATTAATAATAAACGTGACTTGCATTATTACATATTTCTAGTAGCTTCCCTCACTTGTAAAACAATCTCTACAATAATTTATGCATTAATTTTTCCTGTAAATTACCTACTACAGTCCAGGCAACATATTTAATTGCTTTAAACATGGCAAGTAATCCATTTAATATATGATTATATATATATACTCTGCACTACCTTCTTTAACGCATGTTTCATATTTCTCATATACTTATAAATAATTTTTAGGTATTAAAAGTACAATTTGTTTATTTGCTAATTAAACTAACAGTATATCTGATTTCTTGAACAGACGTTATTTTTAATCAGAAATAAAACCATTTGCAATACTGTATTTAGACATGTTGGCAGGCTTTCATATGTGAATAATGCTATATAATTAAAAGTGCAATAAAAGGTGTCAAGCGTCCGAATGTCATTGCTAGGGTTTTAACTGACAGCACGTCCGATTTCTGGCAGGTCAATGTTATTATTCTTGTTCAAGAGGTGTAATTTTACTCCATTCATAGTAAACCTGCAACATCATGCTGAGGGATATAGGACACTTGGCACGGTGTGTTAAAACATTATAGACAATTTAAGACTGTTGGACCTGCAGGTGAAATGTCCGGCACCGCTGGCCAAATCCACAAAACATGTCGTGCACACACACCAGCTAAACGACCGATTTTTATTACCTTTCCAGCACTCACACACATCAGTGCGAGCGCGTGCAGGCAGAGTGATGTGCGGTGAGCGCGCGCGGCAGAGGCCACACGGAGAGGAGATTACTTTTTTCCTTTTTTCCCCCTTGAAGGAAACCGAGTCCGCAGCTACTCAGACTGACGCTGAACGCGCTTTTACCGGCAGACGGGCCCCGTTATGAGGAGTCTGGGAATTTAAATATTCAATGTTGACATAGTGCTGGGCTGGCGCGAGGCCAGAGAGGCGAGGGTCTCGCGGGACCCGCGCGGTCCAGAACATTCTCTCCCTTTCACTTAATAGGTAGAAATCTTCTTCTTATATCTTGGGTAAATAATAATCTTTAAATACACCCCCTGATAATCATTCCGATTTTCTTAGATAGTAGTCTAAATAATGATGGGAGTCAGTGGGAGGGTCTAAAAAATATTGGCAAAAATCTTACTCGACTTGCATCAAAAAAGTGCCGGCCTGCAACGTCATTTTGTCTGATTTAAGTTATGAACAGAATATTATAATAAAAAGTAATTTGCATATGGTTGTGCAGACACCACGTTAAATTGTAGATCATGGCAATAATAAAAAAAATGTAGTTGATAGGAACATAAAAAATATTTTACTAAATATTGAATAAAATAGTGGAGTTGTGATGCTGACTGTAAATTAATAAATGTCATCAATAAATCAATGGCAAACAGTTGGTTTGTTTTAAAATCTCTTTCGTATAATGCAATTTCACACATTTCTTAAAAAGTGACGGGTTACCTGCATCAGCTGGAAAACACCAAAGTGAAATTGAAGTTTGTGAATAGATGTGTGGACGATAGTGTGTGTGCACGTGAGTATGTTTGACAAGTTGCTGCTGTTCGCAGAAAAACCCTCTCATTGTACAATGGCAGGGCATAGGGCTTGAGAGGTAGTTTATTGAACGGATAAGACCCGCACGACCCCTGTTTCTGTCCAGACGGAGTGCGCGCAGTGTCTAGCCCATCACAGTGCTGTCGACAGGAAAGGAAACAATAATTCAAGAGCAAAGTGATCTTATACTTTGTTTTCACTGCCTCTTTTGTTACCTTGGCACATAGAAACAACATTAAAGTTTTTGAGCAGATGTCAGTCTATTACTAAAAACAAACATAAATAATAAAAGATTAAAAAATAATATACGCAGGCTGCAAAAAATACTTTAGTTGGCATGTTGTTTGTTTTCTTTCGAGTTTCTCAGGTTTACAGTATATATAGTGAAACTTGAGCTTAAAAAAACTTTTATCTCTGCTCCGATGCCTATAAGCACTGTGAAATATGGAAATATTGCATGGATTTTCGTTGTTTATTGCAAAAGAGCAACAAAAAAGAAAAGTTAAGAAAATTGCTCAAATCAGACTCTGCAGCCCACTGCGCACGAGGGGGCCGAATTATTCACAGACCTGAGCGAAATACATTCGTTCCGAATAAATCTATTGAGGAGGGGAACAGCTTCCCACTAACTACTTGATGTTGAGTTTCGGCGTTTGAGCTTGTGTTGTGGCGTGGCATTGAACACACGCATTGAACGTCAACTCAAACAAGCGCCTAAGGCAACCCGTAATCAAAAGCTAAGATTACAGCCGACCGTTTAGAGGGCCATAACAAACAAAAACATTTCTCCAGGCTGTTCATACCGGAACAAAAATTCATAACGGGATTTGATCACTTGTTGCACAACCACTTTCGACAATTGCACAGGGAAAAAAAAAGAAATGTCCACAAATCAAAAATACTTCAAAGCACTTTTTTATCACAGTCCTGTTAATCTAGCATATGTGCAGTTCATTAGATTGCCTGTCGTAACATCAGATGGTAAGCTACCTGTTTGCATTTAAAAGCGTGCCTCCGCAGCTGGCTTTCTGTTGTCGACTATAGGCGAAGCTGTCTTTTCAAAGTCGCTGCTGCAAATTGATGTGACCGGAGCCGTAGAAACTTGCACGGAGGTGTTTTTTTATCGAACACCGGGGCGCTCGGGGCTCGAATAGAGAACGCGATTACAGCATGCGATAGTTAAAAAGTTTGCGCGCCACGCGCAACTTTGATGCCAGTTTCGAATCTAGGTTTGCCATGTCCGATCGCGAGCGACGCTTCTCGTTTAGCTTTTCCTCAACCTCCGCAAGCAAGTAATATTGCTGGGCTCTGCTGACTGTAACTGTTTAGAGACTAAAATGTTTCTATGCATCATAAACATGGACAAGATGGCAGTTTGAAAAGGGCTAAAAAGGAGATGTTGCACCTACCAGTGGTCAGTTTCCTTGCCCTGCCTTTGGACCTCATGATGCCCGTCTTTCGGCGTGGGTTCGTCGGATTTTTTCTCGAATCTTTTCCTCCTTTTTCTTTTTTCCTCTGTCCTTTTTCTCTGTGATTCTCAATCCCAGACGCACTATCTCTCCAGCATTGTCAGTTTGGACACCTTCGCACATGCGCACAGCCCCGAGCTGCCAGCATCGTCAAAAAAGTTTGGAACGATTCATCACCCAAGTATTACAGATCTTGTCAGGTTGCAATAGCCGGCGAGATCCCTCTCGTGTCAGATCTTCAGAGATCAGTGGGCGCGGGACGGAGCTATTCGCGACCTCCGGGTGCACGAGGAACCGGAGACATTAATTATAATGAAGCAGTCTCGAGCGTCCAAGGCGCCCGGTCTTTTGTGTTTTAAATGAAGACGCATTAATCACTGTTCGGGTAAATGACTATTGTAAAACGTTTTCATTAAACGTTTTATGTTGTTTAATTGAGACTTGACCATCGTTATGAATTTATGAAAATGATAAACTTTTACTTCTCTCCCCCTCCCTCAGCAGGCGCGTGGGCAGTCTGTACCGAGGGCAGCCCGCTGAATATTTTTTTCCTTTATGCGACAATTATTAATCTGTAAAGTTTAGTCTCTCTCTTTATGATTTAATGCCAGTTAATGACCAAATACACTGATACAGAATTAAAAAATGAAAACTGTAAAACAATCAATTATTTCCAAGTGTGTAAAACAAAGGTGTTAATGTTATCAGGTAGCAGTTGAGTTGTTTATCACAAATATAGGCTACTCTAATTTTTATGTGAAATGAAATGTGATCTCTGATGCCTTTTCATCGATGTCCAGCAATCTTCAAATTAAATGTATTGCACTGTAGACCTTTATCTGATATGATAAATTATCCTGGACCTGTATAACGAATTTATTAGCTTTATGTTATTTATTATTAGTTTTCAAGACGGGTGAGAATTTGTGAAACTCTTGGGTCATTAAGTTAATTGTCCATTAATTAGAAGCGCGTGACATCACGTTGACCTTGCCCATGAACCTTTAAAAGGGTCGCTTGCCCCTCACTGGCGGTATTGATTGCTAAGTATTTCTAAAACGGATCCAATTAATCTGACATCACTCTGCATAAAAATGAATGGCGCAGAACAAACATCAGCTGCCGCCCACGACTATCTGAGCTGACCAGCACTTACTAAAGCTTACTCGAATAAAACCCACAAGAGTAAACAGAAGAGGAGAAAATGATGGTTCTTTAAATATACAAATCATGATGCAATTATCAAATATCAGTGATCATTAAAAATATCTTGATATCTAATAAAGCCATATTAGAATTGATCTAAAACTCAGCTAAATTGCCCAAATAAGAATTTGTCTTGCATATCAAAAGAACAATAAAATGGGCCAATATTTATTCACATACATGCATGCAACTTATTAGATTGAAACACAAAATATAATATATATATATACAATATAATATATAAAAGTTATATAAAACATAATTTGTTATTATTTTATACTAAATAAAATATATGCACAAAAGAATAAGTACACCATTGCACTGCATGCAACTTCTGTAAGACAAACAAAAACAGAAGAAAAAAAAGTGTGAGCAAGAGAGAAAGGGGGGGGGGGGTTGGGGGGGGGGGATGGCTGTCAGTGCAGTTGTGGCTACCTCTACTTTGCTTAACCATACATTGGCATTAGAAGAGTTTTATCCATTCGCAATCTCTTACCGTGCTTATTTTCCACGGGACATATTTTATGAGGATACTCTGACCCCGTCGGCCAGAGATGGCGTATAGCTGGCGCACTGGTGTGAGGATCAGTCAAGACCCCGTGGGCTGTAATTATTGAAAATTAATTGAGGCCAAAACCCCTTTGGAAATGCGGCTAAATTATTAGCTTGTCGCCGGGTTTAAATTCAACCCCATCAAACAGAGAAGATGCAGTTTACCTTATGTGATTAATACTCCATCCTAATTAAAGGTTTGCCCTCTTCTGTCGTTTGATGTACAGCACAGAAGGTCGTTTGGCGAGATGTTAAAGAGGAAAGGGAAGGGTTAAAATAAAAAACATAATTTGTAAAGTCGGGGGCTCTCGCGCCAGACTGAAAGTGAAATGGGAGCCGCGGGCACAAGGAAATTACCGCGCGCCCGCGTGACCTTTGCGCGAGGTAATCAATCAAGTGATCAACAGGGATATTTATCAATGCTACATCCTGTCGGCTGCCCCTCAAACTCGAAATCAAAACAGTGCAGATGTATCGGAGAGTGTGAAATAGGCTGAATTATTTAATATATAATGTCTGGGATTGTAATTGAGTGCAACATCAAGGAATCTGGATATTATTATTTCACTCAAAAAGATACCAAAGCACCGTTATTTAAGAAAAATACAGACAGAATTGTAATTATTTTTTTATTAGTAATAATAATAATGAATAATAATAATAATGATTAAATAATAATAATAAATCATATTGCAAAGTTTTACATCAATACTCAAAATAATAAACAAGGGTGAAAAGGAAAGAAAAATGATGCAGAGAAAAATGTGCTGAGCAAGGGTAAGAATTATTTTAATACAGTTTTTACGACCGTAAAAACCGATTCACGCCGGTCATTTAATTAATATAATTATATTGGCATCACTTATCGGTACTATTTAACTCGGCAAAGTCATAATGCTTGTTGGTTTGGCAGAAAACATTACGCAGGGAAAAAAATAGGAGCAGGCTGCACAAGGCAGAAAAAGCAGCGGTGCCCCGGCGAGCAGTGCCCCTATGAGGAGGTGCGCGTAACGGGAGACCGAATGAACACGGGCGCATTCTTCATCCGTGGAGACTTTGCCAACGACTCCCTCTGCCCAGCCTCTCCGCTTCAAACAAGCGGAAACATTCCGTAACCACAGGCTTCACGGCAGAGAGAGGGGGTAGACCAGGCTGCAGCAAACACTGTGCATGCAATTCGTATTTTATTACATATGCATTTTTAACTTTACAGCCGCTGGTTGGCACATCTGTGCGCTGGTTGAGCTGTCTTAATCAGTATTTCTTAAAAGTGTTTTTAATAACTTCAGATTTCACAAAAGTTAAATTATAAGGTAATAATTACACACTTTAAATTTAATGAACGCTTGCAATAGAAACAGTAGCGTTACTTAAGTTCGGTAAAATATAATTATTGACAAAATAAACAACGTCATTATTTATCACATTACACAGAAAATAGCTTGCTGTTTGCTCTAACTACTTATTCTAAATGAGCTGAAACAACATAATTCTTGAGGTTTTGTTTTTGAGAATTTAATTGTTTTCTGTTCAACCTACTTACATTTGTTAAGTAAACTTAATCGATTTGTGTTGGGACAACATGAATGAATTGTATGGAACTCTGCATTTACAGTTTAGCAAATCTATCACAAATGATGTATTTGTTTAAAAGGTTTGCGTAAAGGGCGCCAAAAGACAATTCGGGTTGATCGAGAGGAAAAAACCACAACATATTGCAATAAAAAATTCCTATTCAAATTCCTTTACAAATGTGGATCCCCTGCAAGCTGCCGAATAATCCGCAGAAAATATATAGGTTGGGGCTTTGCTTGGCGAGCAGTATTCACACATCTGCGGTGGGGCTCTATGTCCAACAGCAACAATGTATGATTACTGTGAAATCAATGGAAGTGGAAAAAAGGGCTTTAAAAAAACAACGTTAATAACATCACGTCAGGCCTAAATGGTTTTAAAAGTATCCCAGTTAACAACTATTATGAAAATAGCATAACGGTGAAAGGTGATCTAACTGAAAGATATTAGCAAACTTCTAATTATGCCAATTGAGATGGCTATTTTTGAACATCAGATCAGCACCATTATGATTTAGGCTAGCCTGTCATATCTTATTTTGCAGAGAACAAAATCTCTTGATAGTCAATCCTATTGTTGTCTACAAAGCCGCAAAAGACAGCATAGAAACACTGGATATGACTTAAACAAGCACTGAAAAAAGCTAGGAGTAAAACTAGACCCAAGCCACAAGACGCTGATGGTGAAAACTCTCATTAAACTCTTCTCTGGGGAAAGACGTTGTGCTGATCTAGCATGTCTGTTCGTCAGTCATAAAAATCCATCGCTATCCTATAAATAAATCAGAATCATTCATATGTTGTGTATCGCGTGCTTTGAGTGAAAGGGTATTTAGTAATTGAAGTGCTCGCAGCACAGCCAAGATTGAGTTTTATGCCCTCACCGAGCGCGCGCTCGCGGAAAAACTGCAGGCTGCACGAGCTCGAGCGCAGGACTCTACGTTTGCCTCTTGTAGTCAATGGAGGGAAAAGGCAGTTTCAACGATTATATAACCGAGTAACAAAGAAAAAAATATATCCGAATGTATGTTATTTAGCTAAAATCACTTTGAAATATTTTTGTATTGATATAAATTATAATAAATTGATGAAGTAGCCTGGTGATCACAATGGGAGCAACATTTTAGATTTATATTCCGATTTTCTGAAATGATATCCTACATAATAAGCATGCAAACAGAACATATACTAACATGTTTTGTAAAAACAATTAATACTATTATATAACCCGACAAAATAATTAATTACAAAGAAACTAAAACAACTACCAAGGAGCACCATTATAATTAGTAAATCCTAATAGACACAACAAAGGAACAAAAATTGAAACAAATACAAATAATTCAATATATTGTGCAATCAACAATGAATAGCCTATTCTTAATAATATTAGGTTAGATTTAAGTGCATCAAACGCGTGCACCCTAAATGCTGAATTGTATTAACATCTGAGTTAAATATGAACAACCCCAACAGTTGGATTAAAAAAATTAAATAAAACTTAATGTAAAAAAGCAAACGTTGGGTTTGTTAATATTTGACCCAATGTTGGTGTTTCCACACTAAATATTTCCCACAGCATTAACGAGGCGCATTTTCCCCGTTATGCAATGCGTGAGTTTTAAACACGGTTTATTAATGAACATTTACTGCCATCTAGTGACAAAAACGGGCATTGTGCATCATATCAAACATTTTTCCTAATTTAAGACTTTGAATTGATTCATAATTATACGATCTGTGCCCATCTGTACGCTCACTATCAGAAGTGAAAGGGACCTGCGTGAGTAATGCCAACTGTTGCCTCATTGACCGGCCTTCCTTTGATTGACATCTATTGGAGGAGAATGGTCTGCTTGCAGCTACTCTTCCCGGCAACTGACTATCAACAAGGATTACGATGCGCTCTCAAGACAATCTGTGGACGTATTTATGGCCTCGCCAGCTTTATAGGCAGCCGTTTATCCTAAAGCACATAAACACCATGCTCATCCATTCCCACGGGCTCCAGCGTGAAGATTCCTGACAACTAATCAATTCGGACAGTCGAACAGAATTATTTATCTCCTTTTCCAGTAAAATAGACAGTTGCTATGTGCGGCAATTCCCGGTTGCGTGTGTTTTTATGCAAAGAAAATGCAGTTGAGACATATACTTAATTTACTTGTCAAAATCGTTCAACACTTAGTATACTAACTTGAGTTCAACCTCATGTATAAAGTTGCACTCAAAACAAATAATCTGGCTGGTTGTTCAAAACTACTTTTTTTAAATGAGCTTAATCAGCACAATTTTGAGCGTTTTTTGACAACTTTTACTTTACTTTATTGTCCAAAAGTGGAAATTTATCTTTGGCTTCACCACACAGACACATCAGCGTTCACATTACACACATCGCAGAAAAAAAACATGCAACACAAACACATTAAATGTCATCACATATATCACATAAAAAAAGAGTTTTTGTTCAATCAACTTAAATTTTGCAAAAACAGTTAACTTAATTAATTTGTGTTGGGACCACATGAAGGGATTGTGTGGAACATTGACAGCGATATTTAGGAAAATTACTTTTTTTTTGTTTATTCCATGCACAAGAATGAATAATTTTATTCTGAGCAAACTAATGTTGATTATAAAATCTAATGATTTACAAACAATAAAACGTTATTTAGTGGTAATTGTTTACTGTATGGGCCTTAAAGGAATAACTTTACAGGAATAACCAGCATATTTGAATTTATTTATTGAATGAGATAGCCCCTTGAGATGAATCATCTCATTTTCAAGGGAGTCCCTAAAAAGTAAATATTTCAAACAATATTCATGTAAAGATATATTAAACAACGGTAAATTATCAATATAGATTACAGAACATATACAAAATACTTATAAATTAGCTTTTTAAATATTTATGCTTTCCAATGCATGATTCATCTTGGTTTTTACTGATTTTTCAGCAAGACACTTCTAATCTTTTAATATATAATCTTTGTGATCTCTTATTCTGACAATAGCTGTTGGTCAGAATGAAAGATCTAATGGAGGAGCTGAAAAACCCTGTTAACATTTCTGTTTTTTTTTTTTTCATTTTCTTTCTTTAAAAATCACTTATTCCTCATTTATTTATTTATTTATTTATTTTAATTTACAACACCAACCCATGACAACGTATTAGTTCAAACTATTACGAATGTCAATAAAAGTCATTTTTTAATTTCAAAATTTCAAGGAAAGGTCCCCATATAAAGTAATTCAATAAAAATCATAATTTAAAAATAGACATGAAAATCAAAAAACTAAAAGCTGTCCCTTTATGGATATTTTTACAGTGTATATTTTATTATTACTATTTTACTATCATTATTAATTTAATTCTTTCCTTATTGTTTTAATCGTATGATACACTAAAAATAATTATACTTTAAACAAACTTAAAAAAAATACTGTAATTTGTTAAAGCTAAAATCTGTAGTCCAAACTTATTTATTCATTCATTTTCCTTTGGCTTAGTCCCTTTATTCATCAGAAGTCGCCACAGCGGAATGAACCACTAACTTATATTAAAACATCCATACACTCTTATTCACTACGGACAATTTAGTTTATTCAATTCACCTATAGCGCATGTCTTTGGAGCAGGGAAACCCGCACCATCATGGGGAGAGCATGCAACCTCCACACAGAAATGCCAACTGACCCAGCTGAGGCTCGAACCAGTGACCTTCTTGCTGTGAGGCGACTATTCTAACCACTGAGCCACTGTGTTGCCCATAGTCCAATCTTTACATTTTAATCTAAATATAAAATATTTATTGTGGTCAAGAAAAAAAATTGAAGATATTGTTTATTATAAAGACTCAAATTATTATTATTATTATTATTATTATTTTACTTTGGTACAACATAGATTTTTATTAAGGATCCTCCGATCAGGATTTTTGCAGATGATACTGAGTACTGATTCCTTGTCATGGTGATTGGCTGCCGAGTACCGATTCTGATTCTTCAAGCTTTATATAACTTTGCCATTGCATAAGCACAATTACCCTTTAAGTACAGTATGAGATCTGTACTTCATTTAACAGAAAAAATTAAGGATGTTGCATACATGTAATGGTCAGAAGCAGCTTTACAAAAAAAAAAAACCACAAAAAAAAAGATAAAACAGACAAAAAAAAATGGTAAGAAAAATGACTAACAATGCAATTTGGAAACATTGCTCATGTGTTAAAGCGATGCTGATGCATAACCTCTGCTTGTAAACTTGTAAACCAACATTTGCGATTGGTTCATGAGATGGGCTAGATCAATGAGTAACGATTGAGTCGTGAAATGTGATTATCGGCCAATACCAATCTCCAGCTAATCGATCTGAGCATCCCTTATTTTTATTATTGAAAAACTGTATTTTATTAATTTATTATTATTTTATTAAGTATAATTCTGCTCTAGACCAGCCTAAAAAATACTGTAACTTAAATTGATACATTTCCCTCAAAAAATAGATTTGACTTGAGTAAATAGTTTTATAGTTTTGGTTTAAATACTTTTGGTAAAAATCTTTCGTTTTTAATAAAAATGTAATAAAATGGGTGAAAATCAGAAACCATGTTACCTCACTAAATCCAATATAAACATTTACTTTTGAATCAAAGACACAGTAGTTTCACTTTTTTCCACTGTACAGTATAAACTTTCATTAGCAAATGTTGGTTGATTTACTAAGAATGGACAATGCAGCATTTATTGATAATAGTTCATTCATTAATTTACTATTGCATAATTAAAATGAAGATGCTTGTTAAAAGTTAATGCACTTCTAGTTTACGAAAGCAAACAATGAACAACTTTTACTAATGTTAACCAAGATTAATACTGTAATAAATGGATTTTTTATTCATGTTAGTAAATACATTAACTAACATTAAAATGTAACTCACGCAAAAATTTAAATGATGTACTCACCCTCATGTTGATCCAACCCCCTGAGATCTTTGTTCGTCTCTGCAACATAAATTAAGGTATTTCAGGTTAAATCAGAGCACTCCTTTATTTTCCATAGACAGCAAGGTTCCCATCTTAAGCAAAGTCTAGAAAGGTACCAAACCCTTGAAATGCAACATTCTAGTATAGTGTTAGCCTCTCCATGAGGTTTTTTAATTGGAGTGGACAAGTTTGTGCAACAGCATTGTGGTATATTATAGGGCTGCACAATATATATTGTTTCAGCATCGATTTGTGTGTCCAAAGTAGACGCATCGCTGAATATATAGAGTTGGATTGTAGTTGATCAGCACAAAAGTTGGGAAAACATGAGATTTGTGGAGTCATTGCATAGTATATCCACAAAAGTTTATAATTTGCATGTGATTCGAATAACATAATATATAAACTATAATATTTCCCAGAGATGGGTTGCGGCTAAAAGGGCATCCGCTGCGTAAAATGTGCTGGATAAGAAGTTCATTCCGCTGTGGCGCCCACGGATTAATAAAGGGACGAGATCGAAAAGAAAGAATGAATGAATGAATAAACTATAATAGGGTTCCAGAAAAATTTGCCTCTAGAAGTAATTTTATTTTGCTAGTGAAAAATATAACGAATGTGTCTGTTATTATATATTTTTATCAGTCAACTCAACAACCAAAAATTTAATTTTGGGTTTACAACAGACAGAGAATTACTGCAAATATGATTTTTAACAAGTTGAATCATTTTAACAGGGATAGATATATTAACTAAATTAAATTCTCTAAACAGTGTTGAGAAATTGTAAATAGACATTAATTGTTCATATGATGGAATATTCCTGAAACTTTCGAAAAGTTTTGAATTAATTTTGATTAATGTCTCTATTAAACCAATTTGCTATGAGTAATAAATTATATGAGGAGGTTAAATTTCCATTATTCCAAATAAAGGAGGTGTGAGGAGAAAAAAATGTGAGATTTTCCAAGCAAAAGGGGCTTGTTGATGGAATTTAGAGTTTAAAGGGGATTTCAGAAATATTATAATCACATACCAAAAAATAATTCAAACCACATTTGGTTAAGTAGATAATGAGGATTATGGTTTCAAAAGGAATTAAGGGTGGAAAGACATCTCTTACTTCAATTGACCTTAAATGTCTTATTGCTATGCTCAAAATAAAGCATCTCCAGACCTCCTTCAGCTTTCTTATTAGTGAAAACTCTTTTTTTTATTCTTTGGGATTTGTTTTTTTCAAATAAAAGAGAAGATTAAGTTATTGAAATATCGGTAATTAGACTCTTTAACAAATAAAGACAAGAAGGGATAAACGAATCGAGATAAACCTTTAGCTTTACATAAATTACGACCATAAATGAAAAGATCATGCTTTAGCCAGCAATTTAGCACTGTTTTTGTCTTCTTTATTCTAGAAGAAAAAATTAAGTCTTGTCTATGAGTAACTCTGCTTCTTTTTTATTGCATAACAAGAACAATAGCATTCAAAAATTGTGGAATACAATGCTTACATTTTTTTTCCACATCAAAGGAACAAATCTGTAGAATAAATAAAGAAATAAATTTATTAAATGTTTGTGTACATGGCACTTCTCATATATTATCATTAAATTAATAAACAAAATTTTCTCTAACTTTTGTTTTTTATTATTGTAAATCAAAAAATTATTGGTACAAGAAAACTGAATTTTTAATTTTGTAAGTTGCTCAATCTGCTCAAATAAGGAATTCCAAAAAGATTAGCATTTAGACAACAATGTGGCTCTGCATTACCTTTTAATGTAACAGTTATTATACTTATTGTCCATAATTTTCACACCACTGATACTTAACTGATTAGTATGTAATAGATTTCATTCAGAGGATAAATTAGATAAGAGCTGAACAAGTCCACTAGGAATTGCATCAAAAACTATTGCAAATTCTTTAGCAGTTATGGAGATCTTGTAATAATTGAGAAATTCACAATAATTAAAAAGGTGTCCACTGCTTTTAAATAACTGTCTAACAAACATAATATCATTATTGTACTAATTTCTATAAAGTAAGGACTTATTTATTTTAAAGGTTAAATACATTTGTTGTTCCATATTACTGATTTATGTGGAGAAATATTCTGCTTATAAATAAGCATCCATAGTAAGCATACCTGTCTATGAAAGGAGAAAAGTTTTATCGGCACCTTGTTATTATCAAATTTACACCTTAAAAAATTCTAAACCCCCCACCTGGTCAAAAACTAATTCAGGGATGATGCTCTAAATTTGGCCTTAAGAATTCAGGTAATTCTTAATCCATTTGTTTTTAAATACACAACTAAGTGCTAAAGTCAAGAACATTGAGACCTCCATCTTCAACTGGATTTTACAAAATCGTCTTTTTTAAATAATGTGGTCTGTTCCTCCATATGAAATTGAACAAAAGTTTATCCACCTCTTTTATGACTAATTTTTGGAACCTCTAATGCAAGAGATGTATATACTAAATGTGACAAACCTTCAGTTTTGGCTAATAATATTCTTCCTTTGATTGACAAATCTCTCATTAACCATAAGTTTATTATGTTTATTTTCTTAATAATTGTAGTAAATTTCAAATTACTTCTCTCTTTTTGACCTTTACAAATTTTTATACCCAAATATTCTGTAACTCTGCTAGTTTTTGATCACTGATAAGCTAGGGTGTGACGTCACACATATGACAACTGCACAGTTTAGCACCTTTAAATCTTTTCCTTAATATGGGAAAATGTTTTATTAGGTTTTGTTTATTAATAAAACAGAAGCTTTACATAAAAATAAATATATTTTCTTAATCTTCTTATCTTATTAACAAAATTGTATATGCATAAATGTAAATTTTCAAACCAAAAACCTTTTTTTAATATATATTTTGCTTACTGAAATGCAGTATTAATTTAAAACAATTTCTAACTCTTTTGCAAAAAAAGGCTTTAAAAATAGTAAAATGTAAATTATATAATCTTTTTCTTTAATGTGGGATGAACAGTCCTTCTGTTTGTATTTTGTTGTTTTAATTTTTTTTAAAATGTTTTCTTTTTGTTTTTTTATTTTCTTTATAATGTACTGTGATTGAATATGCCAGTCGCACATAGGTGTAGAGCGCTGTCTAACCAATAACGAAGGTAGGCAGGACAAGTAAAATACACAAAATTATGGGTTCGAATCCCGACTCGGCCACAAATAATGTAAAACGTATTTGTATTTGCTTTTCCACTAGACACACTTTAAGTACAATTAACATAAAATAAATGATAATTTTGCATAAAGATACAATAAATCTTGCAACAATTGTGCTTGTGTCATTATTTATTCGGTAACACTTTACAATAAGGTTCATTAGTTAATGCATTTACTAACATGAACTAATCATGAACAACACATGTAAAGCATTTATTAAGCATAATTGAACGTTTACTACTGCATTATTAACATCCAAGTCCATGCTTGTTAACATTAGTTAATGCACCACGAGTTAACATGAACTAACAATGAACAACTGTATTTTCATTAACTAACGTTAACTAACATGAACAAATATAGTAGTAAATGTATTGTTCATTGTTTGTTCATGTTAGTAAATGCATTAATTAACATTAACTAATGAACCTTATTGTAAAGTGTGACCATTTATTCATATAAATGAATGAATGATAACAAGTATTCATTCATTTACAGTGTAGGATTTACGAAATGTGATCTAAATTTGTATTTGGAATATAACGTATAGGGTATATTTGATTCTGTTTGATACTGTTTATAGCTTTGACAATATGCTGTGAAAAGGTCTATATAAATAAAATGTGATTGCTTAATTGATCCTACATATAGAAAATGTGAATGTGAAAAACTGAAAGGAACGTTCTGATCATATTTTATCCCTTTATCCTTTAAATGATATTATTTTTATATTTGTATGACTATGTACAGAAAACCCAGAAATAAAATTATATATATATATATATATATATATATATATATATATATATATATATATATATATATATATACAGTTGAGGTCAGAATTATTAGCCCCATTTATTTTTTTTCTCCGTTTTCTGTTTAACGATGAGAAGATTTTTTTCAACACATTTCTAATCATAATAGTTTTAATAACTCATATCTAACAACTGATTTATTTTATCTTTGTCATGATGAAAATAAATAATATTTGACTAGATATTCTTCAAGACACTTCTATACAGCTTAAAGTGGCATTTAGAGGCTTAACTAGGTTAATTATAGGTTAACTAGGCAGGTTAGGGTAGTTAGGCTAGTTATTGTATAATGATGGTTTGTTCTCTAGACTATTGAATAAAAATGTGGCTTAAAGAGGCTAATAATATTGTCCTCAAAATGGTGTTTAAAAAATTTAAACCGCTTTTATTCTAACCGAAATAAAACAAATAAGACTTTCTCCACAGGAAAAACATATTACCAGAAATACTGTGAAAATTTATTTGCTCTGTTAAACATAATTTGGGAAATATAAAAAAAAATATAGCAGAAAAATATTAGATACGATTTAATAACAGGAAAAAAAATCAACAGGGAAAATATAAATATAAAAATTGAGTTGAAATTGTGTGTGTGTGTATGTGTGTGTTATACTGGTTGTTTTTTTTAATATATAATCACTTATCAGTGTATACAATACATAGAAACGGCAACCAGTAGATACCAAAAATATTCTCATTATATATAGCACAATAACAACATATTATATAATACTAAAAAATGTAATTGTTACAGTACATTACAGAAATAATAATAATAAAAATAAATATATAGAATGAAATTTAAAAATATATAATTATGTTATTATATACAAATTAATAATTAAAATAATTATCATTTTTACAAATCAAAATAAAATAATGCAAATAAATCTTGTCCCAGATATCTAGTTGATCCTTTGAAGCACACCTTAATCTTGCCTGGGAAGAACACTTTCCCTTACATCTTGCTTTGCTAAACACAAAAAGCAATTATTGTTTATACATACATATATATATATATATATATATATATATATATATATATAAAGATTTAAATGATTTATTTTTTAATAAAACAAATAATGTAAAAAAAAGTTTTTTTAATAAATATAATACTACTAAACTGAACACATTTTTGCCCTCTTTTATTTTTTGTAATTTATAATTGTGTGTGTGTGTGCGAGATTGCATCCTACTGCACTGTTATCAAACAGTACATATTTTAATTTTTATTAAGTATTTATTCTATTCTAAACATTAAGTATGCAATAAGAAAACAACATTGAAACATTAACCTTTCAAAACAAAAACACTTATAAAATAACAGCAGTAGTTTATGTGTTTAAATAAACAATTAATGCAACTATTTTTAAATAATGTTTGCAATATATAATGATATAATGATGAATGTATCAATGAAATTATCAATAAATAAATTAATCTAAATGTATCAATAAATAAATAAATAAATGTTTGTTTATTTAGCAAAATTCCTTGAAAACAAGACATTTATTAATATGCAATAAAGTTTCTATTATATTTTAACATTTAATATTAACCAATATCCCATTTCACATTCTATTATGGTTTAATAATAGGCTATATGTTTTTATTATGCAATATTATTTATATATTATACAATATTTATACTTATATATTCACCTTTTCTGTTGGATCACGTTAGTTAAAACAGCAAAAACCATATGCAAAGTTTATGTTAAGATGGTTTTGGACAGTAATTATTTGTTGTACAACACAAAACCTTTTTTTTAACCTGACACTTCAGTAAACATACCTTTCCTATCGCTAACACTGGGCTTTTTAAATTCCCCGCAAATGACAAAACAGCGCCAAAAAATCTACGTATCGCCAAAAGTACCACCAAAAGAACTAGGCTACTATAGAGAATGAATGGGAAAAGTTAAGGAAAGTTAAGCTAAACTATTGGCGGCTGCCAACAACCATTATTGCTCTTTAAAACATCCTTCTACATGATTGACATAGAATTTATATCAATAATATGTCAATACATATAATACGTCTCCTATGTATAACTCTGACTACAAAAGAAAATGAGACCAACTAATGTTGGCAAAACTATCACATTGAGACAAAGCTATTTGGTTAATGTCATAATTGAAAGAAATCGAGGTTAACTCAACAAGTACATGCAAGCAACTTCAATCGATTTGCATTTCTACATGACTAGTAAAAATATATTTTAATGCAGTAAGTGGTTTTAGTCACTGGGTGGCGACAAAACTTCACAAAAGGATCATGAACGCACAGGTGCCAGTAGGCCTACCGAATTACAAACTTCCTAACCTTGGGATTCTAAGGCAAAATAGTGTTATTTTATACACACATATTTAAATATTCACATATTTATTATCTGTGACCAAATATTTACATTAGGTGATGTGTTTTCTTTTTAAGACCTTTATGCACAATTCCCCAAACAATTTCCCAGTATGAAATATATCAAAAACCCTCACAGTGCAGATAACCTGATTCCTCGATAACTCCAAAGTTGCCTACTATTCTTCACTGATTACACATTTTCGTTATGTTATTTATAGTTAAGCATCTAAGACATTTAACGTTACCTGTCTTTCTTCAATTGAAGCGTGGGAACAGTAGGCCATGAGCTCTGCTGAACTATAAAACAGATTTAAAAACGTATTGCTTTTCACATAGATTACAAACAACAAACGAACGTCATCTATTACTAAAATAGCAAACTCACGCGCCCTCAAGTTGTCTCGCGCTTTGCAGAAATGTCAAAGAGTGGAATAGTCAGTGACATAACTTTACACTCATTAGGCTATTCTAAGAATATTACCATACAACTAATTTCCACGATTACACCAACAAATTGTATTAACTTAGTTTAAAAATGATATGCGCTGCCATCGAGGTTTCCTCGTTAATCTGAATCATGTTTACCAAGGCATTGCGCATGCGCGTTAATGAATGAATCTGGCGAATCGGTTCTTTCGAAAAGTTTTATGAATCAGGCAAACAGTTTTTTATTATTAATCTCAGGGTAACAACGACACACAAACTCGTTACGTGGAATGTACATGTACAGAGAAGTAAAGCATCAAATAAGCACATACAAGAGACAAAATAAATTTAACTAAAAAAAACAACAACAAATAACAAAAATCATGAGTTAAGAAAATTAAAAAAGGAAAATAAGTTAACAGTTCTAATAGCTTTAAGATTTTCAGAGGAAGCAATAGTACTAATGTATTGTTGAAGTTCCTTTTCAAAAACTATAAAACAAGGTATACGTTGATAGAATTTACAGCGGTGTATTTAGAATTTTGCAAGGATTAAAAGGAGATTAATAATGAAATATTCCTTACTTTTATTATCAGAAGTAGGATATCCTTAAAAGATTACAAGAATCCCGATAGTATTTTGCGATGAATAACCAAAGAAAGTTAAAGCATTGTGCATGAGGGTAATTCCAAAAAATATGATCAGCAGTTTCACTGGGTTACAGAAAGAGCAGCATGTATCTAAATCTGATTTAAATCTTTCCAAAAATGTCTTGGCTGGGTAAAATCTGTGTAACAGTTTAAATGAAATTTCTCTAATTTTGTTAGTTATTATTTATTTTACAGACAAAGAGCAAACTTTTTTCATTCAATCTGGTCATATATTTCCATCCAAAAAAAACTTCACATATGGATTTGTTACAATTTCCTTTTGAAAAAGAGATCTGATTTTGTAATTATGTGAGGAAGGTTGTCATAACAAAACATATTTTCCCACTAAAGTTTTCAAGGGGTGCAGTGAGAGCGAAACACTGGATACTACCATAGCCTTCAGCCTTTTATTTAATTATGAGGTTTAAAAACTGCATTTTAATGATATTTTAAGCACTTTTTTGTTTAAATAGCTTGTCAGATGGTCGTCAGAACCAAACTTTTTGATGTACCAAAACTATTCCTTAAAGATATGGAAAAAAAACATACTTCAAAATACTAAAATACTAATTTATTACAAAATTTATAATTTTTAAAAAATAGGATTCGTGTTTTTTTTGTTTGTTTTTTTTTTTTAACTGTAGCTTATGTTTATTTATTGGGCAAATCTGGCCTGCACATTCAACAACTTTCCTCAGTCTGAATCTGACTTTGTTAAAGTAAATAAACAACAATAATGTAGAGCTTCACAGTTTTTCTACATTTTTCTCTTGTAAAATAAGTTACACTGAAAATTCATGAAATACAATAGCCTGATTAGTAATAAACTTAACTTTAATATGGGCCGCCTTCGGTGCTTCACACCTTCCTATTGATTTTTTGTCAATAAAATCCAAGGTTTAGAATAAAAGTTAATTGTAATTTTTTTCTCTATTTAACAACAATACAGTAGGTCAGCAGTGAAAGATGACTTCGCTTTCCTCAGATTGTGGTTTCTTGCACAGAAGTTGAAAAATAATAGTGTGCATTGGCCAAAACATTAGCTGAAGTAACAACAACAGCCAAAAGAGGATTCTACTTGGTCTTAAAGCCTTCTTCGATGAGCTATTTTCAAAATTTATGATGGAATAGCAGTCAAAATAGGACAAATGACAAATTCTGGAGCTTGGTCATGATCGATTGACGAATCAAATTGAAATCAGTCCACACGATTCAACATTATGAAAATAATTGTACAGCTTTAATAATTGTACAGTTTATCTTCATTCGCCAGTCTTTTACAGACATTCAAATGTCAGATTTTACTGATGTAAAACAGTGGATTGAGAGAATTTCCGTTTCCATGGTTACCACAACTGCACGCAGCTAATAGTGCGTCATCGTGCAGGTTTTCCTTTATGTAAACTGGGGTTTGCTAGCGGATTTAACAGTTAATCCATGACAAAGGGAGCTGTATCCTTCATAACTACATAACGAGAAGGCATTAACGTCATAGCTGTTCCTTTCCTAGCTTTTCTAATCAGGATACTCACTCGGATTTACCATGGTATTAGTAGAATACAACCAAACTTACAGTAGTATTTTAATGACCTGGCTCCTAGCACTATAGCCAGGCGCATCCTGGGAAATGGATTACAGTTATTTGATGTGTTATATTAGTTAAATACATGTGTGTTTGTTAAAGTTGGCTTCTGGGTTTTAAGCCCAATATTTCCCTGCTAAAAAATCCAGCTTAAACCAGCCTAGGCTGGTTGACTGGTTTTAGCTGGTCGACCAGGCTGGTTTTAGAGGGGTTTTGGCCACTTCCAGGCTGGTTTCCAGCCATTTCCAGCCTGGTCTTAGCTGGTCAGGCTGGAAAATGACCAGCTAAATCCAGCTAAAACCAGCTTGACCAGCCTGGTTTAAGCTGGACATAGCTGGTTTTGGCTGGGCTCCCAGCCTGCTAGGCTGGTCAAGCTGGTTTTAGCTGGTCATCTCCAAGCCTAACCAGCTAAGACCAGGCTGGAAATGGCTGGAAACCAGCCTGGAAGTGGCCAAAACCCCTCTAAAACCAGCCTGGTTGACCAGCTAAAACCAGCCAACCAGCCTAGGCTGGTTTAAGCTGGATTTTTCAGCAGGGTTCCTAGGTTTATAAATATTACTATCAACAAGGGTGGTGTGTAAAGGAAGCATCCCGGTGGTATGGTCCAAGGGCTGTTCATGTTTGGAGCTCTGAATAAAAAGATGAACTGACAGTGCTGTATCTTATCTGCATGTTCTGCCAGATCGCAGCTAAACAGAGACATTCAGGGTTGTGCGGTGTATGGGACATGAGTGTTCTTCTCGCTAACGCTAGGAAACAAAGTCATTCACCATGAAGGCAAGCTCCTAGCTAGCCCTCTTAGATTAATTATTAATAATTCCTTACAATCATATAGCGCTTTTAGACACTCAAAGCGCTAGGGGAATCTCCTCATCCACCACCGGTGTGCAGCATCCACCTGGATGACGCGACGGCAGCCAAATTGCACCAGACCGCACACCACACACCAGCTGATTGGTGGAGAGGAGACAGAGTGATATGAATGGGGAAATATGATATGGGGATGGTTAGGAGGCCATGATGGATGGAAGCCAGTGGGCAAGTTTGGCCAGGATGCCGGGGTTAAACCCCTACTCTTTTTCGAAGGACATCCTGATGGGATTTTTAACGACCTCAGAGAGTCAAGACCTCGGTTTAACGTCTCATTCGAAAGGCAGACGTCTCTTCCAAAAGACGTCACATCCGAAAAAAAACAGTTCAGCTAGGTTATATTAGCTCCAGTTGCCCACGTACAGCAATTATTACAGTATCATCTATACTAAATTTATGAGGAATCTGCAAAATCCCATTTCCAGCTATATAGTTTCTAAGACCTCAACCCCCCACCCCAACTAACAAAGTCCAGAAAATTACCCCTATAAGAGCCCATTTATCCCATTTTTGACTGCTACGCCAGTGGTGTAAAGTAACAAATTACAAATACTCAAATGACTGTAATTAAGCAGTTTTTGGAGCAGCTATTGTAATTTACTGAGTAGTTTAAAAAATCTGTACTTTCACTTTCCCTTGAGTTTTTAGTGCAGTATTGGTACTTTTACTCCACTACTTTCCTTCAGTCTGCAGTCACTACTTTTTCTTGTCTATTTGGATTAATGCAACGTCTAATAATGTTAGAGCTTGAGGTTGTGTGGACGTAGCCACTATGACGTCTATTAGATGTTGGATTTAGGTTGCCATATCTGACAAAGTGAAGTTTATTTATAACAGTGGTCACCAAACTTCCTGGAGGGCCGGTGTTCTGCATATTTTAGCTCTAACCCTAATCAAATACACCTGAACACCTCAAGGTTTTACTAGGTATACTTGAAACATCCAGGCAGGTGTGTTGAGGTAAGTTGGAGCTAAACCCTGCAGGGACACCGGCCCTCCAGGACTGAGATTGGTGACCCCTAAATACTGAACTAGTTTCTAGAGGAGCACGTGCTTATGATTGCTTGCAGCCGGCCCTGCATTATTCAATTTATGATTCTCCAATCAGACGATTCCTAAGCCACTATAAATACCCTAAGTTACATATGACAGCAATCTTCGTTTTGAAGAATCCCCCCTTCCACCCCTGCTCCTCCTTTCCTAGATGGGTGGCACGGTGGTCCAGTGGTTACTTCACAGCAAGAACGTCACTGGTTCTAGTCCTTACCAAGCCAGCTGATGTTTCTGTGAGGAGTTTACACGTTCTCCCCGTGCTCACGTAGGTTTCCCCCGGGTTCCCTGGTTTTTTTCCACTGTTCAAAAACATGCAACTTTAGTTAATTAACTAATCTAGATCGGCACCATAGACATGCTCCTAGTAAGTAGTTATCTTTTAAGAGCAATCACTATCTGTTCATTAGTTACTACAGCAGAGGAGTTCTCAAGATCTACCTGAGCTCAAACTCCACTCTCGCCTTGCAAATGGGAGGGAGCCCCGGGCTCGAGGATCTTATGAGCTCAGGGCTCTCTCCCGAGACAGCATGCCAAACGAGCTTTATAATCAATTATCAGCTCAGTGTGAACTCTTGAATGAACTCTTGTCAGTATTTGACATCAATATGACGTTGGTTTCAGATGTTGGCTTGATGTTGGATTTTGGTCACTTTCCAACATAACCTAAAATCAACCAAATATCAACGTCATTTCACGTCGTTATTGGACATCAAAATAACATTGTCCTTAGACGCTGGCTAGACATTGAATTTTTGTCACCTGACGTCACAACCTAAATCTAACCTAATTTTAACATTTTATGAAATTGTGCTAGGTAATAACTAAATGTACTACACAATGTTACGCCTACACACATCCACAAATTACATGTAAATGCATCAGCTTTTTACAGTGTAATACTCACTACTCACAACTCTTGAGTACTTTTGAAAGGGCTACTTTTTACTTATACTTTGAGTAATAGTTACACTAGATACTTTTACTCTACTTGCACTACATTTTTAGGCAAGTAATGTTACTTTTACTTGAGTATGATTTTACAGTACTCTTTCCACTATGCTATCATAAATTGTGAAAACGATTAATAGAAGAAAAGACTAATATTATGTTTAATTATTCAAGTGGCCAAATTCTTACTGAGGAAAGTTGAATGAGCTAGCCAGCTTGTTATTTGCCTATAGGCTAGTTTTTTATTTTAAAACAAGTTTTACCATATTCTTATTTCTTTAATAATGGATGATAATAAATTTGTAGAGTATTTTTCATATTATTATTTTTTTATTTTTTAAATGCTAATCTCATAACAAAATTTTAATTATATATAAATTGGAAATATTTTAGGTGCATCAAAAAGTGTGGTTATTATCACCATCTGACAAGCTAATCAAGCAAAGATTATTTCTTAAAATGTCATTAAAATGCATAATCGAATAGAAAATGAGGCAAATAACTGCAAAAAGGTCCACTTTTTCCAAAAAAATAAAAAATAAATAAATAAATAACTACCAATATATATATAATTATAATATTAATAATAATAATAAACATTTTCAGTTTTTGCTTTATATTTTATTCCATGTTAGATGCTACTGTACTCGAAATTCAGTTAAATGCTAGAGCTGCACGCTTCATAAATTAATTATTTGGGTGACACGCTTTATGGGTTTAAAAGATTTTTCATATATACTATGCTAAAGTAATGCCAATATCCTTAGGGCCCAATTCCACCCCACCATTTACATAATGAGAAAATATAATTTGTGTAGTGTAAGAACATCCGTGCAAAATATATAAGGGGGGATGGGCAATAGAGAGACTGTGGCTCTGACAGACGAGGCACATGGAGGTCAAGGGTGATTCATGACCTCTGTGTTAGTACCCTATGGTCAGTGCACATAACCAAGACTAATTCTCTACCATTATTTCCTCTGAGAAATGCTCTGTATGGTCAAGTCTTACAGACTACTATAAGTACACACAGATATGGTAATGTTGACAATGCAAACACTGAGCATTCAGTTGTTTGTATTGGTTAATAGATTCTTTTTGGATTATATTAAGTAAAGTGTGCGTATAGACCGTGTTTGTGTATAGACCGTAAAGAAACATTAGAAAATTATTGTGTTGATAATAATACCATTTTACCATTTTTTCCCCTATTTCTGTTTAACAGAAAGCAGATTTCAACACATTTCTAAACATAATAGTTTTAATAACTCATTTCTAATAACTGATTTATTTTATCTTTGCATTGATGACAGTAAATAATATTTCACTTGCTCTGTTAAACATCATTTGGGAAATGTTTGAAAAAGAAAAAAAAATTCAAAGGGGATTTAATAATTCTGAATTCAACTGTATATATATATATATATATATATATATATATATATATATATATATATATATATATATATATATATATATATATATATATATATGAAGTCAGAATTATTAAACCCCCTAAGATTTTTTTTTCTTTTTTAAATATTTCCCAAATGATGTTATAGTCTGTTGAACACTTAGGAAGATATTTAGAAGAATGGTAACCAATGACTCCTACAATATTTGTGTTACTACTAGGTAGGTGATTACTGATTTCCAATACTCTTCAGACTATCTTCTTTTTTGTTCATCAGAAAAAATAGAAACTCATAAAGGTTGGAAATAACCTTATGGTCAGTAAATGGCAAATAAATATTCACTTCAGTGTGAACTATTACTTAAATATTATGGTTACAAATTTCAAACTCAATAAACAATCTTCCCAATTGCATAATTACACAAAATTAGCAGTTTTCCATATTGTGTGATTCTTTTTTCCACTATTTGTTTATGCATTTAAATTGCATTATGGGACCTTGATATTTCTTCCAACAACTTTTAACCTTGACTTTTATTAAAGTTATTTTTTATATACAAATACTATGGTACAAACATATTGTAATAAATTGCCAGAACATTTTCTCTTATTTTACAAAGTCATTTCTCTATATACTACATTCATTTTATACATTATATTATTTAAAGCTACAAAAATATAAATAAAAGTAAAACTGTTGACTTGAATTTTCAACATCAAAAGCAATTCACAACTGTAAATAAACGGAAAACAATTGCGAATCATTAAATACGGAAACTGCTACTTAACATATATACTTCTTTTTACAGTGTGCATAATGAAATGACTGAATATAAATAACCTATTGAACACATTTTCTAAAACACAAACCATGAGATTTTAATGTCCATATATAATGTTTACCTGTTGATTTATAACCCCAGTAAGTCCCCTGAGACTCAGCACACCTACAGTAGGTAGAAGCAAAACATCTCTTAATACTTTTGGCAGAAACCAGGCGACAGTATAATGAGCCATTTAACTGAGGCGTCTCTAGTGGTTTGAGTCAGAAAGCTGAAGCCCCCAGACTGTGTTAAACAAATGGACATAAACGGGTTTAATGCATCTGTCAGAGTGAAGAAGACACCAGTATTGAGCAAACAAAATCGGACTGGGAGACACTAAGCCTGATGCAATTCCCTCGCAATCGTTAGTCTGAACTGATTACTTCCTGTTCTTTAGTCTTATCTCATTACCCGCATCGACAATTATGCAAAACATATTTGAGTGTGTGTGTGTGTGTATTGTTTTACTTGAGAGGACGATCTGTTTGAAGGACGCAGATTAAAAATGTGATAGTGGTTGGATGGAGATGCTGAAAGGCTAAAAGGTCAGCTGTGAGCAAGAGAAGTGTTTGAATGGATTAGAGTAATCTCTCTCTCTCTCTCTTTAAATAAGTCTGTCCATTAAACCGCGGTTTAGAATCCCCTTTGGGATGGTGGATGTGTAGTCCACTAATAGAAAGCTGATGCACACATGATGAATTTTTTAAGGATCTCCTCTTCAGCTTTCTCTTTGAGACCATGCCTGCACTTCTCGGTGTCTTTTTTGATTTAGCGAGAGCAATATTATTTCCGTTTCCTAATATTCCCAAAAGCCGGCCGTTATCTTTTTGGAGATGTAACAGCAGTATCGCAGAACAATTTTCCACCCTGATGAATTATCAAAGCGTTCCCTCCAGTGCTTTGCCGTTTGAAATCAAGTTCAGCTGAAGTTCTGGAGTCGGCTATCATGAAGCTAAAAATACACCCAAAATGAAGACTTTAAGCTGTGACAGTTTCAAGTTTTTTCTCTTCTGCTCAATCGTGAACGTTATGAAAAAATTAATACTATCATTAATAATGTCGGGTAGGGCTGTGCGATTTGGGGAAAATATCTAATTGTGATTTTTTTGACAGATATTGCGATTTGGATTACATTTTGTAGTCAAGCTTCAGCTCAATAATCTAGTAGCTTCTTACTGCTAAAATGCAGTGAGTGTTAGTTTAAAAAAAGGAAATAAAAACATATAAACATAATTTATCATAAATTAAACACTAAATTTTCTCTAGAGCAAACCGTAAACACAAATAAAATGACCGTACTTTACTGTAAACAAGTTCAACTCAAATTAGGGAGATAATGTAGTTTATTATAAAAACAAAAAAATAATAATTATTATGAAAATACAGAATACTCAGCAAACTAAAATCACTGATTAGAGACATATTCATCTGAATAGACATTCACAAACGGCAGACACATATTTGCTCTGGGTTGGAGAAATTAAGTAATACATATATATTTCATATAGTAGCCTCTTGAAATTGTCTAATCATAATGTTTCAAATCACGATAGCGATTCGATTTCGATTAATCGCACATCCCTAATGTGGGAATAGAAATGCGTTTATGAGTAATAGACCACAAAAAATAATTTTGGAGTCTGCATTTATGTTAATAGCGTAGATTGGGCATATTTTTTGTCAAACATAAAAACACAAAAATATTAATTGGGATGTATAAGGAGAATACAGGTATTTGACTGGCCTACCCACAGTCCCGACCTGTCTCCAAAAGAGAATGTATGGTGCATTTTGAATTGCAAAATGCGACAACAAAGACCCCATACTGTTACCCACTTGTTTCCAGGAAAAATGGGACAAAATTACACCTGAAACACTTCATCACTTAGTGTCTTTAGTGTCTAAATGTCTTATAAGTGTTGTGAAAAATAATGGCAGCATTACAAAGTGGTAAATGCTTTACTGTTCCAACTTTTTACTGTTCCAAGTTTCCAACCTACGTGTTTTTATTAGCATTAAAAATAGTGTCAGTATTTAACAGTATAAACAGTAGTTAACTTAGATATCATTTTACAATATGAAATACTAAAACTAACAGAACAAAAGCACACTATCAGAACAATACATTTTATAGGTCTATAATATATACAATAAAATTTATAGAAATAAACTATTATCAATTACAACCAAGTAAACAGAATTTAAAGTATTTTGCTAGAACAGATTTCTCTAGGAAGCTCATTTTGGTGGATTTTCAACATAAAGGGCTCTATTTTTATTAAAACAACATGTCGCGAAGTGAGAAAATTAGGGTTGCATTAATCTGAAAATAGCAAAAAATCACACCTAAGGGCTCTATTTTGACGATCCATGCGCAAAGTCCAAAGCGAAGGGCACAAAAGCATTAAGCTGTGTCAGAATCCACTTTTGCTATTTTAAGGACGGAAAAATTTGCTTTGCGCCGTTGTGCAGGGTCTAAAAGGGTTGAGCTTATTTTCTTAATGAGTTTTAGGTTTGTTTTGAGAAGAAACCAATCAGAGTCTCACCTCCCATTCCCTTTAAGAGTCAGTTGCGTCGAGCCATAGCGCATTTGCTATTTACATGATGGACTTTTTAAGTGGAAAAACTGAGCGCTTCACTAGCGAGAAAACAGTTAAACAGAGCAAAAAGCTACTCATCGATGAATTTGCTCTTCAGAGTTTGGACTCTCAATATTGACTTCAAACCACACTGAACTGAGCTAAACTGAACTGAACTTAAACACTAAAAACTGAACTACCCTGATCCAGTTACTATGACCATTTATGTAAAGCTGCTTTGACACAATCTACATTGTAAAAGCGCTATACAAATAAAGCTGAATTGAATTGAATTGAACAGAGCATCTACAGCGCGAGCATGAGAGATGAGCCTCATAATATACTTTCACTTTCACTCACACTCTTGTGGATAAGGAAACGTGTTGTACGTAAAGACATCCATTAGCCTAAATAATTAATTTTGTTTGTTAAGCGCCAAGATTTATTTCAAAACTATGAATAAATGAAAAATAAAAAGTATATGGTCAAAAAACTAAGTTATATTCAAATACACAAGCTGTGCCCCATATGGTCTAAGCTTGTTTTTAATAAAACAAGTATAAATATGCATATAATAAATAATACTGCTAATAATGATAACATTATACAAAAGCAAATTGTTATGAATTAACTGAAAAAGCCCCCCAAAATGAAGAAGGCATGAAAGTATGGTTTTTATATTAATGTAGGCTAAAAATTATATATTTTTTAATATTTAAATTCTTTAATTCTTTTTTATTTGTAAAGATATTTGCGTATTGCTGTACACGCTGTGTGTATTAAGCAATGCGTAAGCGAGGCGCACAACTAATGTGCTCTGGATGACAATAGACCAGCTTTGATCTGGTCTAATGAGCAGTCTATTTAAGTTCCTCAAAATAGCTACGGGTCAGCAATGCGCCTCAACACCCCTCCTTTTTTAGACCAGAATGCCTATGGGTGCACATATGAAACTAGCAAACAAAAATTGCGTCACGCCTTGCGCCGGGTGTATGATAGGGCCCTAAGTCTTGCGCCTTATTGCACTAGGTGTATGATAGGGCCCAAACTCAGTCAGTTACATCTATGAAAATATTTCCATTTTTTCCTACTGGACAATCCCATATTTTCTCTTTTTTATTGTCCCACTTTTATAAAAAAAAAATCTGTCTCATACATAATCTGAGCTAAAAGAGTGCCAGTGGTAATCCTATATCATACAAAAATAGCCTAATCAATATAGCCAATTATAACACAGTATATTTTGAGGAGCAAAATTACCATATTTCCACATTGATTAACTTGCAGTCAGCGAAAGTAGCAGTCAGGCTATCCAGTGTCAGCGATAGAGAGCAAAGAGGAGATCAAATCACACATGAAAACGATTAGTTAGATAAAAACATGAATGAACAGCAGAAACAGTACAACTTACTAAAATGTGTAGAGTCTTAAATAACTGCGCAATCAATGTTTCAGAGGCGGAAAGACATTGATAGAACAGCTTGTAAACAACGGGTCATGTAACACAGTACATTTACCTCAGGAAAGCCACTCAGTATCCAAACCTTTTTGCTGAATATGGACAATATATTCTATTCATCTATCTATACAGTATTTTACATGCTCATTATACTTTGTACTTCTGTCCCATTTTTATGGAGCTTAAAATATGCAGAAACAATCAGAATCTGAATTATTTTAATTTGAATTATTAACAATTGTAATTTAATAAAACTGAATATTATTCATTTATTCATTTTCTTTTCAGCTTAGTACCTTTATTAATCTGGGGTCGCCACAGTGTAATCAATCGGCAACTTATCCAGCATATGTTTTTATGCAGCGGATGCCCCTCCAGCTGCAACCTATCACTGGGAAACATCCATACCCACTCATTCACACTCATACACTACATACAGTTTAGCTTAGCCAATACACCTATAGCACATGTCTTTGGACTGTGAATGAAACTGGAGCCCCACCACACCAACATGAGGAGAACATGCAAACTGCACACAGAAATGCCAACTGACCCAGCCGAGGCTCGAACCAGCGACCTTCTTGCTATGAGGCAATCATGCTACCCACTGCACCACTGTGAAACTCCAAATTGAATATTCTAAAATTCAAAACCAGAAATTCAGATGATGAAATTTAGATCAGATCAATTCAGAAAGAAGGTCAGGGGTGGTCAACAAGAAAGAGTAGATTCAAATTCAAATGTGGGGTTAAATTAAAATTCAAATGAATAAATTCAAATTCAAAACAATTGTAATTTATTAAATTAGAATTGTTAATAATTCATATAGTTTCTGCAAATTTTAAGCTCCATACTTTTTTTACTTAAGAAAAGTGGGATTTGGAAAGTTGCAAGAGGTCTCAAAAAGTGACAGTAGTGTTATAAAAGTGCTGTTGTCTGTGTAATTATGTAATGACGTGTTGTTGTGTACAAAATCAAACAATTTTTAAAAGGAGGCATGGCTCCAAACCCCACCCCTAAACCCAACCACCATGAGCAAATCATACAATAACATACAATTAAAATTGTACAAAATTATATGAATTGCCCACTAAATCAAAAAGTTAGGAACTGCAGTGAAATTTTGTAGAATAAACCTAAATATAAACATATTGAAGTCAAAATTATTCACCCTCCTGTGATTTTTTTTTAATTAAATATTTCCCTAAATTATATTTAATAGCATGGAATTTTTCACAGTATTTCCGAAATTTTTTTTTTTTCTGAACAAAGCCTTATTTGTTTTATTTAGGCTGGAATGAAAGCAGATTTACATTTTTTAGAACCATTTTGAAGTCAATATTATTAATTTTTTAAGCAAATTTTTTTTTTCGATTTTCTAGAAAACAAACCATCGTAATACAATGATTTGCCTAATTATTCTAACTTAGTTAACCTTAAGCCTTTAAAAGTCACTTATGCTGAATACTTGTATCTAGTAAATATTTAGTAAAATATAATGTACTGTCATCATGGCAAAGATGAATTAAATCAGTTATTGTATTATTCATTCATTAATCTTTTATTTTCGGCTTATTTCCTTTCCTTTATTAATTAGGGGTTGCCACAGCAGAATGAACCGCCAACTTTTCCAGCAAATGTTTTTTCATTTCCATTAAACAGAAATTGGGAAAAAAATGACAGAGGTGCTAATAATTCAGAAGGACTAATAATTCTGACTTCATCTGTATATCTGACTGAACTAAAGCTTTCAGAGCAATTGCTAAGATAAAACAACAGCAATAGTTTGTTTTTAACCCTTTAAACAAATTTGTAATCGTCGGGCAGAGGTTCTGTTAAAAGATTATCATTAAAACAGACAAAAAACTCCTCTAAATTAGCTTAGAGTGGTTTCAGTAAGACAATTGTACTAAAGCAGGGGTTTTCAAAGTGTGAGGCGCGCCTCCCCTGGGGGGCGCCAGAGCATGTCAGGGGAGGCGCGGGAAAAAATATAATATAATAAAAATTTAATTATTAAGTTTAATTATTATATGTATTTTTATTATATTTAAACGTTTTAATTAAACAAAGCAAAAAAAAAAATATGTCAAATATAAGAAAACCTTTTTTACCCAGAGGCCATAGCTGTGAATTCGCTTCTGTTTGGCAAGCCCGCCAATACAGGTATATGCCTGCTAATACAATGGGTCGGTTTCTGAGACCCCCTGATTCAAAGCTGTAATGAAGATCGGCCCTTTGGCCGCCGGGAAGAAGGAGGCGGAGAACCGACGCAGTTTTAAAATGATTTATTAATAACAGTGACGGCAGCTCCTCACGGAGGCTGCCGTCAAACTGAAAGCAAAAGTAAAATATGTCTGGGCCTGGTCCTCTCTCGGCTTCCTCTGCCCTCGTTTCTCCTTTTATGATCCAGAGCTCCTTCCGTGGGATCCGAGGCAGGTGCGCACCGCAGTTGTATCCACTTACGCGGTGGCCTCACTCCGTTCCCACGGCTCTCGGCCACGCCCCCTCGCCACAAAAGCCTTTAAGTTCAGGGCTTAAACCCAAAAGACGACGATATGATGATCAGTATTTGAGTTTAGGATTTACGTGGACAGGACCAGCTGATGAACCACGACCTTTATGTGTGGTTTGTCAAAATATTTTGGCTAATGACAGCATGAGACCCGCTAAACTTCCACTGTTTTGACTGGGATGGACAGTTCTTGGATCTGTTCTATTCATATTGAACCATCATCCTAGTTTTAAAAACGTTATATTAAAATACTTATTACTCTGTAAATAATTGCACTTTCATGCAAATGATGATAAAAGTGAGTTAACAGTCTGACATCTGTCTGTGTCTTTATATATACTGTATGTATATATATATATATATATATATATATATATATATATATATATATATATATATACAGTATGTGCGTGTGTGCGTGTTTGGGAGGAGGGGGGCGCCAATGGATAAGTTGTGTCAAAAGGGAGGCCCACTGTCTTAGACTTTGAAAAACCCTGTACTAAAGAAATTGATAAAAAATGTTTAAAGGGTTTATAGGGTCCTTGATATGATTGCACACAAATGCACATTACTGATATGCACTGCATGTTTTAATTACTTTCACAGTCATACAGTTAAACTAAAAAAAAAAAACAGATAGAAAGAAAAAAAAAGAAAGAACGAAAGAAAGAAAGAAAGAAAGAAAGAAAGAAAGAAAGAAAGAAAGAAAGAAAGAAAGAAAGACTCTGTTGTCTTTGGAGTAGGGTAGCATTGATCAATTCACAATTTAGTCAAAATTTATATCCCACAGTGCATAGGGTGAGTCCAGGTTACCGGCCTGTGATTTTATCATCTTAATGTGAGCTATATGCCATTACTGTACTGAATCAGTCTGAAGCGCTGTCCAGAAAGAAGAATCAATGAGAATTCTCTCTCTCTCTTTTTCCCTTACACACACACCAGAAAGAAAGTGGGCGAGTGTGTTTAGGATGATCCATGCTGAAGCAGTGAAAGTGCACTGACCATAAACAATTCATTATGAACACTGGATGGCTGAGAAACAGAGATCTGCACAAACCCAGACACAGTTCAGACGGGAACAAGACGAATGATGGACGATACGGGATGAGATCATCTGTGTGGTACGATGAATTGACTTCGCAAATAGACCGTGTATGTATCTATGTGTATGTTTTAGGAATTTACAGTACAGTGAAATGATCTGGCTACAACGAGACAATTACTTTAAAATGTGCTTATTATGATTTACTTTTATGAAATGTGTATAATAAAACTGTTTGTGGATGTAAAAGATCTGCAAAGTTTCAAAGAGGCAAACATTCTGTGATTTTTTAACCCAATTGTTGGTCAAATATGGACAAACCAATTTTGGGATTACACATTTAATTAAAAAGTCTACCCAACAGTTGGGTTCCTTTACATTTGACCCAAATTTGGGTTCACACAACCATTTGAATTCAACATTTTTAACTTGTGTGTTGTTGAGAATGTTTTCATCCACTTTAGGGTGATTTTAAATTTGATTTTTTAGGGTGAGTCTAAATTTGGCCAAAGCTTTCTCTGTGTTTCAGCAAATTGAATGATTTTTGGAGACAAATCTTATTTTGACACATATTTTGGGAAAATTCTTTAAAATGTTTCAAAAACAATACACTCTGAGCAAATCTATGACTATTTCTTTATGTTTGTGGCTTTTTTTGCCCCATTGATTTCCATTATAGGGACACTTTTGATTACAAAGTCATTACACCAAACAATCATGATTTCTTGATTGTTAGTTGTTTTCTCTGAACCTCAAAATAAGCAAGGGTCAGATTTTTCTTTCTTCTCTTGAACCCAAAACAATATATTTTGTAGAATGTTGGAAAAAAACAGACATTGAATTCCATAGATGATATTTTTTTGTTGTGCTAACCATGGATTTCAAAGGCTGTTTTCCCCCTAACATTATTTTTAATATCTTGTTTTGTGTTCGACAGAACAAAGAAACTCACAAAGGTTTAGAACCCCATGAGTGCAAGTAAATGATGAGGAAAGTTCCATTTTTGGGTGAACTATCCCTTTAAGCACACATTAAGCAGATACATTCGACATAGATTCATTCTGAAAACGTACATTATACATTTCTGGAGATCGTGAATTGTGTAGGCAGAGCTACGTATGGCTGCATTTCATCTTTACCAGCTGACCGCTTACCTCACAATAGATGGCTTTCCGGATGAGACCAGTTTGTCCGGTAGCTCGACCAATATGCTGGTGGACTTGAGATGCAGAGAAGAGTTGATTGTGACAACGAGGTTCAAGTTTGGTAGAGAGTGGTTTTAGAAAGCAGGTAGGACAAAAATAAAACAAAATAATATATAAAAAATAAAATAAACAAGTAAATAACAGGGTGAGAGTGTTGTTAAATAAAAAAAAAGGTTAAAAATCAGGTGAGGGCTTTTCTTTTTATGGATTGCTTTTTAAAACACGGTGGTTGGGTTTTTTAGGGAAGGGGGAGGGTTCAGGGGATAAGTCGTTTGCTCAGTCACCAAGTCAGTCGGTCGGCAGCGGCCTCTGGTGGGTTTACTTGAGAACAGCAGAGCAGGCACAAATGGCACTTGCGAGAGAAATTTGAGATCTGAAAAAGCGTACACAGTGGCCTCAGGTGGATTTACGAAAACTGCACAAAAAAAAACATAGCTCCAGGGACATATTTGGCACTCTCCAGAAATTTATATAGGGGTACGTAATCAGATTGAGCCTGGGTTGAAAATATTAAGCTAGCAAAAATCTCCAAAAAATGTTAAATGAAAGGTTCAGAATGGCCAAATGGATTAATAAACCCAAATCAAATAATAATAGTCCAAACCGGGCCAACTTAATAATAATATTATTAGTAATCCTTTACCAAATTCATATTTTGAAGTCAGAAAAGGAGTGAAAATACATCTGTGCAACTACTAAACAATATTTAGCTGAAATACTGTGTCTGAACCTTTCATGAAGCTTTTCCATGTGACTATATATGAAATGTGCAGTGACTTTAATTATGAAATGACCTTGTAGAAGACCAGTATGAATAGCGTACAGATCGACCAGTATGAATTGCACACGGTTTATATATAAAACCCTTAATTCCATTCTTTTCCCTTGTTCGATCAGTGCGGAATGATTTAAAGTGTGTTGATAAGAGCTGAAAATAGCCTAATCCCTCTCTGTCCTGGAGCTTCACTCCTTCTCCTGCTGTACCAGGCAGAGGACAAACCAACACATCCTCCCTGCAGAAGGGATTAACACTCTCGCCGGCTATTTCAGGAGCTAAATCATTTGTGGGATTCATCCACATTCCTTCAGTAGTGTAAACACTCACCGCCACATGAGCTGAGAAACAGGCCGGAAGAAGAGAAGAGGCACTTGACATTAATTTTTTATACTGTTAGGATATCAGGTCCTTTGGTTCATGTATTAAACTGGTGGTTTGTTCAGCCGTCCATCCACCAATCTGTCAGTCTGTCTGTAGTGAATCTCCTCGGAATGTTTTCCTGTAAATTGCAACAAAAACATTATCAAGATAATATTAAGAGTGATGTAATGTGTCATTAGACATATTAAGATATTATTTGAGATTTTAAAATAAGACAATGGAGGTGAATAGGGCAGAAAAATAAACAAACAAACCCACAAAAAAAAATAAATTAGTTTTCACCATACTGCAGTTGATTGATTACATCAGAAATGACAAACATTATTTTTTTTACATTACATGTTTTGAAAAGGGCGTCACAGTGGTGCAGTGGGTAGCTTGATCGCCTCACAGCAAGAAGGTCGCTGGTTTGAGTTGGCATTTCTGTGTGGAGTTTGCATGTTCTCCCCATGTTGGCGTGGGTTTCCTCCAGGTGCTCCGGTTTCCTCCACAGTCCAAAGACATGCGCTATAGATGAATTGAATAAGCTAAATTGGCCATAGTGTATGTTTCTGTGTGTATGGGTCTGTATGGGTGTTTCCCAGTGATGGTTTGGGGCTGAAAGGGCATGCGGTGCGTAAAACATATGCTGGATAAGTTGGTGGTTCACTCCATTATGGTGACCCCTGATTAATAAAGGAACTAAGCCGAAAAGAAAACAAATGAATGAATGAATGTTTTGAAATACGTTATATTTAAATATGTCAATAAGACATTATTTAAACATTTAATATTGAAATAAAATATGCACAAATTTGCATACTTTCTAGCACAAAAATCTTAGATCTTTGGATGTTCTTTTTTTATTAATAAAATTTATAAAAATTGCAAAAAAAAAAGGAAATTGTAGAATTAAAGCATTGCATATAATCATAAGCATATTATGTACAGTATGAACATTTCTCTGTAAAAAACCCTCAGAATAAAGATATGAATAAAGCTGAAAAGTCTGGCTGAAATGAGAATTTATGCTTATGAGAAAAACTGAAAGAAATGTCTCGTAATTAAAATCTACAAACACAAATAAATGTTTTTTATTTTCAGAAATTATTCAACTATGCTTACTTTAATTATCCTCAACAATGTTGAAACGTTTTTTTTTTGTTCAACAAATTAATGTTTTCCACAAGTCAGAAGTAGAAAAAAAAATTTAACCTAACCTAAAATAATAATAATTAAATCAATAATTAAAATCCTTTTATTAAACTAGAATGCATTAAATTAATTAAAAGTGCATTTCTAAAGCAAAAGGTTTAAAATAAAATGTGTGTGTATATATATATATATATATATATATATATATGTGTGTGTGTGTGTGTGTGTGTGTGTGTGTGTGTGTGTGTGTGTGTGTGTGTGTGTGTGTGTGTGTGTTTGTGTGTGTATTCATTTCTCAGTGAATATAGGCAATGTATTTTGGTGCATTTAAACAAAACAAATTTATTAAACAGATATATTTATTAAAATAATATTTTAGTCACACTGTAAAAAGTGCTACACTCACAAAGTTGGTTCTATCTACTTTAAATAATTGCAATCTAGTTAATTTTATTTGTTTTATACCAAAAAAATAAAATTTGCTTCCTCTTTACTTAAAATATATCAGTTTTTATATAACTGTATATTCTGAATAAAACTAATGCAATTTATTTGAGTAGATTTTTGTACGTGGTTATTGTGTAGAATAAATGTTATAAAAGTGAGTTGACACAGACAATTTATTAGAGCAGCTGTCGATGTGGGCAGGTGTTCATAAAACGTGATTTTAATAGTTTGGCGTGACTCCTTTTTCATTGCCCGGGATTTAGCAGGCAGACGCAGCTTCTGCAATGGTCGACATTAACTGCTCCCAGCAGCGGATCTGATTAACACGGTAAGTTGCAAATTTAGCCGAATGATAATTGTAAAGTCATGCAAAACTGCTGTCTTCGCTAGGCAGGTGAGGTTTTAGCTTTGTAAATTGTACTGTAGCCTCAGGTATGTTAACAGTTAAGACTGCTCTCACATGGAAAGCTAAGTTGGCTAACGCTAGCCAACGCTAGTTTATGCTAACGATTAAAAGTGATATTATTGAGAAAAAATAGTGAAAGTAGTTTTAAAACACTTAGTAGGTATAACTAACGTTGCAGAACCGATTAACAAGGTCACTGGTGGGCGGTCGGGGTGTGGGGTTTAAGTTTGTTAGCGCTAACTTAGCTAAAGTTAGCTCACCTAAGTTATAGCAGCACATTAAGGATGGATATTAAATGCAGAAACGTATGCAACAGTTAAGTAGTTTGTGTTTAACGTAAGAGAAAGTATAACTTAAAGTTTGTGTATTAGAGATTTAGTCCATAAGTTTTTTAATGCTGCATAGTGAATAAATTACAGATTTACAATTTATTTTAACTTAAATTACATTTACTACTGATGTTTACAGAACCATTTAAATTGTATGCACCTCATTCTAAAATGCATGTTCTTGGTCTTTAGATACCAAAGTGATTTTGTTACCTGTGGATCTTCAAACTTCACATCCAGGTAAGAAAAACATTAGATACAATTACAGCTATAATTATTTGCAGGTAAGTAAAACATTGGTAAAACTGCAAACAATAGTGGGCTTCATAGAATTAACTTACATTTGATATCTGAAGATTTTTTTATGTGTGCAACAGTAAAAACAGTATAAAAATATCCTAATGCAGTTTCTTATTATCTGTCAGTCTTTCAATAAAGCTAACTTATAACACCGAATCACTGAACTGTCATTTGCCAGTGACATTAAATTTGAAGAAAAAGTCAATTAAATGTAGCTTTAGCAAAAATTTAATGTAAACCTTAATGTAATGTGTAAAATGGCAATGTATTTATTTATTTATTTAATAAAATTTGTATTATGACGTGCAAAGTTTGGTGCAAAATGAAGATGACAATTAAATTATAAAATTTGTATTCTATAATTTTCATATAGCCATTTTCAAACAGTTTTAATATCTAAATTAAATACACATTCTTATGCTTTATAAGTTGCCAAAATAAACAAAAAATGTAATACCTAAATTTTAACAATTCTTTGATTGACAGGAAACCACAATGACATGCACTGTTACACTGAGTAAAATCACAGTTTTCTTTAAAATTTGATAACTAAAAACACCTGGAATAATGTAATTACACAACCTCTATAACCTTTTTTTATTTTTTAAATAGAAGTTAGGTAATTTTAACTAAGGTAATTTTTAACTGATAAACTAAGGTGTTTCATCCATGCATCATTCTCACTGGACTTTTGTAACTTCACTTGTAGTTATTTTCTATTTAGTATTTAGCTATTTAATGTTGTTTGGTATCAACCACCTGAACTCCTGTTTCTTTTTTCTCTACCAATAGAGTTGTGAGGAATCAGAGGTGCATGCGGCTGCCCACGGGAAAAATTTGCCATCAGCCCAACACAGTTTGGATTATCATAGGACTGTCAGAGGTTTGCCAAACCTGTCAAATGCATGATGGCTCCTGTTTGGACTTACCGATGTCCTCGACTTCAAGTATCCATCAAAACTGTATACATTTGAGATATATTAGAGACTCTTTGTGGGACTGGACATTATGCATCCTAAATCTTCATCAAAATATGCAAATCTCCTCACTGAGTTGCCTTGGATGATTTCTCAATAGGATCTGGTATTATTGATGTTTTTATTTATGTATTGTGTATGTGTAGCCACATTAATGGCCTATTTTGTAGTCACTATTAAAAGGAACATCGATTGATATTGAATACATGTTATGGTCTTTAATCCATCTTCCCATTCTTATTTAATTGTTATTGACAGGAAAGTCTGTTTATCTGTTTTTACTAGTGTATATTGTGCTTACAATATAGAAACGAAGATTTATTTTCTGAGGTTACAGACAGAAGTCAATTAAAATCGTTTTAAATGACATATGCATGGTTAATTTTATTTAGATCATTAAGTTCATAATACTTAATTAAAATGAGTACAGTCAACATATAGCAATGTATAAGTAAGTTAAGTTTAACAAAAAAAGTAAGTTTATCTGATTTGAGTAATTTTAGAAATATTAGTTGGCTCAACTTAATTGTATTGCATTTGTTTTAAGCAATGTTTTAGTGTTTAAAATACTTAAAAAAGGCTGGAAGTTGAATCAACCTAAAACGTCCGATGCAACCACTTGCCTCACTTTTTATAAGTTAGATCTAAGTAACATTTTTTACAGTGCACCAAACATATTTAAAAATTGAAAGATAATACAATTAAATTCAAGCAAAATATTGCAAAAAAAATAAAAATACCAAATTTCAACTACATTTTTTTAATTTTTTGCTTCTCTTGATTTTCCCTCTTTTTTAATATGTATTTAATATTTTTCTATAACATCAGGGTTTCTGCAGGTTTCACAAAATCAAATTTAAGACCTTTTAATACTTTTTATAGACCATATAAATGAATTTTCCGACTTTCAGAGGGCAAAATGCTATTAATTATTTTGTAATGGCCAGTGAATTTTTTCTTACATGCCCCCTTAAATTAAAAATTCAGTTATTTCTTAGCAACATATTTTAAATAATGTGTCGAAACAAGCAAACTCTATATTTTTTATTACCATAACCTAAAGAAGACAAGTTTTAAAAAATATAATAAACTGAAATTTATGCACATAATACATTTATGCACAAATACACAAAGAACTTTTAAACAAACGTTATTGTAAGCATGTAAAGAAGTGATTAAACCATATTGGTAAATTTCAAATAGATTGCTGGTTGTACCGATGGGGTAGCTTTTCACAGAAAAAGAGAAATTAAGACCTACAGCACCAAATTTCTGTGAATTTAAGACTTTAAGACATAAACTTTAGTTGTTGAAACTTAAGACATTTTAAGACTTTTTAAGACCCAGCAGGAACTATGAACACATAAATTTGGGTGTATAGTGTTTGTTGCGCCATCGTAATTTATGTTGTTAGATAAGCTCCAGATTTGGCTTCAGTACTGACTAATTTAATGTATATGCACAAATATAATATTGCATAGCTTCCTATTATGGATATATGAATTTAAAAGATAGATTTGTGAGGGGTGTACTGTATACACTGTATGTATATATGCAAAAATGCAATGCAGTATGCAAAAAAAAACAAAAACACAATTATTAATTGAGGCTCAAATGAGCATGTAATGTAATGAAATGTGTATATTTATTTAGCGCATTTATTGTGTATGGCCATACACCAAAGCGCTTCACAGTCATGAGAGGAGTTTGTCTCTCAACACCATCACCAGCATACTAGAAAGATTTGTGATATGACACTAAATACTGGAGAATAGGCTGCTGAAAATACAATAATCATATGTTCTCAGGCTGAAGTCTCTGAATGAAGATGGTTATTTGTAAAGCAGTAATTCAGCTGTAAATGACTGCAGCAGCTCCTGGAACCCCTGCGGGCATCTCACTGCCTCAGCTTGGCATGACATCTGCTGAGGTACAGTATGTGACACACTCATATATCCACAATCGAATGCATGTGCGTGTCTATTCACAAGTATTTGGACAATTGTGTTAGCTTGTAACATACTGTGCGCTTGTGTGAAAAATGTACGCTGGAGAAAGAGAGATTTAATAATTCAGCAGAGTCATAATTGGCCCAGTCTCATCTCAGCCAATCAGCCCTGAATCCCGCAGTCTGTACAGAATTTCTTGTTTAAAACTTTACAGCAACTTGTATGTTTGTGCATGCTGGGCTGAATGACTTAAAAACACCATGGAAGTCATCAAAGTTCTCGAAAATTAACTTATTTTTGTGTTCAAAAGAAAAAAGAAACAAACAGGTGACACATATAACAAATAAATGGTGAGTAAACTATGACAGAATTTTCAGTTTAGGGTGAATTATCCCATTAAAGGTGAATCCTAGGAAGTTCTTTAAAACATGCATTTTTAATTGGACGTTTGATCATTTCAACTGAAACATGAAGACATAGCGGGACATACAGTTGCTTCTCCCATTTAAAAAAATTGTGTCAATTGTGTTTCGTTTTTATCACAGCTGGTGAGAGTGGTTGAGCTCAAGCGCATCAAATGAAAAGCAAATGATCAGCGTCTTGAAGACAGGGCGGGGCATGTCAGATACTAGAGAGCATTTGATTGGTCAGAAGACGTGATGAGAAACTGAAGAATGAGATGAAGTCAAAAATCGTTTTTGAGTGTATTCACCTAGTGGTTGAAGTGCCAAATGATTTTTTTTAAGTTGACAGAAAAGGCTGGTTTAGGTCAAGAGTACTTTACAGAATAAGTAGATCTTACTTGTCATTATGAGCTTGCTTAAAATTAAACAGGGGATTACAAAACACATTATAAAAATGCAATATCAAAGAAAAAACATTTATTGATAATTCTGCCCACAACTCAGTCAGAATAAAATGTAGGAGGAAATGATAAACAGCAAACTTTGGATGTTTATGTTTTCTAAATGTGAATTTAGTTATAGTTTGAGCACACTGGCTTATGCATATCCTTATAGCGATCATGCTGATACTAACATCAGATAGAAGCCTCTGGGCAAATAATGTATGATGCTTTGCTTCAATCCAACTGGGAAAAAATATTCGAGTTTTAATGTCACTGGGGATATTTTTGTCCTGAATGTCCTGAGTGACTATTTATACCTAGTGTAAAGAAGATTTATAAAAGGAAAGAGGATGGATTTTTTAGCCACCTTTTTAATTCTGTTTGCAATAACACAGTCGAAATGGTCACAAAACAAAACAAAAATGCAATGCATTTCAAATCAAATTTTCAAATCAAATTTCAAATCATTATGCTCTAATTGTTTAAAAAAAAAAAAAAAAAAAAAAAAAAATATATATATATATATATATATATATATATATATATATATATATATATACATATATAAATATTTTACAGTATTCACAGTATGTCTGATAATATATTTTTCTTCTGGAGAAAGTCTTATTTGTTTTATTTAGGCTAAAAAATTTTTAAATTGTTTAAACACCATATTAAGGACAAAATTATTAGCCCCTTAATAATATATATATATATATATATATATATATATATATATATATATATATATATATATATATATATATATATATATAATAAAAATAATAAATTATTTTTTTGGGATGGACTTGGGAACAGTTATAACAATTAGGAACTATGAAAACATTAATTTTGGTAAACCTATTCTTGGTGTTGATCGTTGTTTCTAACATTCTTCATAATATCTTTTGTGTTCAACAGAGTAAAGAAACTCATGAAAGTTTGGAACCGCTTAAGAGTATATGGTTTTTTATTTTTATTTTTATTTTGAGGTCGAACTATTCCTTACAAGCTTCGCAATTTTATGCTTTCAAAATGATGTCAATGTCATTATGTGTGTGTGTGTTGGTATTATTATGAGAGTTTTGTATATATATACTGAGAAATTTGTATTTATGAGGTTAAAATATAATACTTTTATGATTTACATTTTTGTTTTTTTGTTTTTTGCATGGACATTTCATACTGTATGTGTATCTCTTTTAAAATAAATGCACAGCGTTTAATAGCAGATTTGTTTTGGCACTATAAACCAAGCACCAAACTCACACTATTGACAGAGAGCCGTCTCAGAGTGTTGTGATTGACTGATTGGTGTTTGACATATGCAGGCTGCAGTCAGATTTTTATTTTATATTTATTTATTTGTTGTTTAAAAGCACCTTGATTTTGCTTGGTCTTTATTTCATTGATCTTACAGCAGAGACACGTCACATGCTATTCATGAAAAGAGCTTACATCGGCTTTAAGATGCAACTACATTTATATTTTCTGAATAAAAGTGCTGCTCTGCGCAGAGCTTGCCACCACAATGAAAGGCAGTTCTGAGTGGTTGCCTGGGCTTTGCCTTGTAGTTGCTAAGGTGTTCTGAGTGGTTCTAATCCTGTTGCTATGCCATATTTGATTGTTCTTAGCGGTTGATATTCTAAAAAGAGCCATCTTTAAGCGATATGCTATTTTTTTTTTTTTTGGCTTTCCTCTTATGTAGCCTATAGCTATTAAGCAGAATGTTGTTGAAAAACTATTTAATTGGACTGGAAGTTTTATTGGATGACCACTAGAGGGAATGTGCTCCTCTTCATTCAATTAGATCTCAGCCCATAGTCCTACTACAGTGACTCCCAACTATAGGTATATTGCATTGCGCAAAATCAAATAAAAATTATATTTGATTAAACGTTATTATTAAATAAATATAATAAATCATAATAAAATGTAAAGTTGCTTTATCTATCTATCTATCTATCTATCTATCTATCTATCTATCTATCTATCTATCTATCTATCTATCTATCTATCTATCTATCTATCTATCTGTCTGTCTGTCTGTCTGTCTGTCTGTCTGTCTGTCTGTCTGTCTGTCTGTCTGTCAATTCAATTCAGTTCAACTCAATTCAAAAATAGCTTTATTGGCTTAACAAATGTATTGCCAAAGCAGTTCTAGAGTTTACATAAAGTAATTTATATATATGACTACTATGAAGTCAGAATTATTAGCCCCCCTGAATTATTAGCACCCCTGTTTATTTTTTCCCCAATTTCTGTTTAATAGAGGGAAGATTGTTTCAGCACATTTCTAAGCATAATAGATTAAAAAACCTATTTCTAATAACTGATTTATTTTATCTTTGCCATGATGACAGTAAATAATATTTTACTTGATATTTTTCAAGACACTTCTATACAGCTGAAAGTGACATTTAAAGGCTTAGCTAGGTTAATTAGGTTAACTAGGCAGGTTAGGGTAATTAGGCAAGTTATTGTATAACGATGGTTTGTTCTGTAGACTATCGGAAAAAAATAGCTTATAGGGGCTAATAATTTTGTCCCATAAATGGTTTTTAAAAAAATTAAAAACTGCTTTTATTCTAGCCAAAATAAAACAAATAAGACTTTCTCCAGAAGAAAAAATATTATCACACATACTGTGAACATTTCCTTGCTCTGTTAAACATCATTTGGGAAATATTTAAAAAAGAAAAAAATCAAAAGGGGGGCTGATAATTCTGACTTCAACTGTATATATATATATATGTACATAATAAAAAAACAGCAAACAGTAAATTGTAGTAGTAAAAAAATATGATATTTATATAGAATTACAGTTTTTCTCAGTCTCTTTGGTGCATTACACTATTTACATTTGCACAACAGTTTATGGATTTCTCAAAACAATTAGTCCAAACTGCAAAACCTAGCTGATAACCTGCAAAAGCATGCCACTTGCTCAAAATGGATCGCTCATTCCTCAAAAGCAAGTATTGATGCCAATGAAAGTGTCAGTGTCATCAAGATGAAAAGTCCTGACACCATTGTTTATGAACAAGATAGTCAAATGACTTTGTCATGTTTTCATTATGACCGTTTACTCTGGACATTTTTTTTCCATTGCAAAAAAAAGTCCGAATTTGGTGACACGTCCTGAAAATGCTCAAGACAGCACTTTATACTATTTCCACAGCCTTTTGAAAACTACAGTAAAACTAGACATCTTCACTGCATAAGTGAGGTATCTGAGTACAAGACACTGCATATGTATGTTTCACATTTTTACTGCATTTGCTCTTTGCAATTCTAATTTATTCACAGCATTGTGCAAAAGAATAAACACACCCTTATTTACAACAAACATAAGCCTCCTTTGGGTAGAGCTGTACACAACTGTAAACAATATTGCAGAACAAACTGGAACTGAACCTACAAACATGCACAGGTCTGTAAATCATTCATCAAATTGTTCAATTTAGAAGACATTTTCAGGAAAATAAAGATTCACATTTTTAAATTAAAATATGCTTGACAAATTTTGACAACTAGTTCAACATTTTTTGTATGTAATGACTCAAGTAATGAAATGAGGACTATACGTTTCATAAGGAATAACTATTCAGCATTCACAAGTTTAGTTTGCTTTGACTGACATGACATAAGCAAATGATAATGTTATAAACAGCAGAGAGTTGCATGAAAGCTAATGATGCACGTCCAAAAGCATTCACAATTAGTTGGAAGGAATAAGAAACTGCTACTAGTATGTGGACAAATAACTAATTGTTTTGAGAAATGCATTAACTGTTGTGCAAATGTAAATAGTTTTGCGAGAAATGCATCAAAGCCACTGAGAAAAACTGTAATACCAAATGTAAATCCAAGCTTTCATTCTGGATGTGATTAATTGTTATATGTATAAATTATACAAATACTATTATAATTATAATTTTTTGACGACACAAAACAAAAATACTGATAGATCTAATTCGTTTATTATTAGTTCATCAGCGGTTTTATTTCCCATAACTCCTATACGAGTCAAAATAAGCTGTTATGTGTGTCTGTGCCTCTTCAGCGAGTACTTACAACGTATTTTTGTACAGGAAGTGTGTTTAAAAACCATTAAGAGCTGACGTGATGTTCAGAGCTGTGGAATGTGCTTCTTTGAACAGTTCAATTGAAGGATTCACTAGCTGGAAGAGTGTGTGTGTGTGTGTGTGTCTGTGTGAATAGTCAACGTGGGTGTCTCACTCCTCCATTTATACGTGTGCGGTCTTTGTTTCCTGTCTTTACTCCAGCAGCTAAAGAACGTGATCTGTTATCTCTATTCAGCTCTTAATGTCAGCCAGTTCTGAACACAAAAGAAACTCGTATCTACAGGAGGATTGAGTGTGTGTGTGTGTGTGTATGTTTACAGGCATCAGTGTATTCTGACCTCTGAATATCTGTGTGTGTGTGTGTGTGTGTGTGTGTGTGTGTGTGTGTGTGTGTGTGTGTGTGTGTGTGTGTGTGTGTGTGTGTGTGTGTGTGCATCAGTGTATTCTGACCTCTGAATATGAGTGTGTCTGTTTGTGTATATACAGGCATAAGCATATTCTGACCTCTGATTGTGTGCGTGTACAGTGCATGCAGTTCAAGTGAAGGGGGGTTATGATGTCATGGGGCAAGTGATTGATGGACAAAATCCCCCAGATGGACATTCATCCCAACACAGAAATAAACACACACACCCACCTACACACAGATAGAGAGTCTAAGAGACAAGAAAGAACAGGATGAAACATCAGAAGAGAGAAATATAACAGAATGACAGGCGAGCAAAGATACAAATCATCCTTACTCAATATACACAAACAAACAGCATCTATAATGGCCTATTCAATAGCAGTGTTGTTTTCAGCCAGTGTGTGTTTGAAGGAACAGTTCAGACTATTTGTCATCATTTACTCATTTTTATAAAGCTGTATAGGTTTCTTTCTTTTGTTGAACACAAAAGAAGATATTTTGAAGAATATTGAGGATGAAACAGTTGACGTAACCAGCCTTCCACAATTTTGTTTTCAGATGTTATACATTCCTTGCGTTTCGTTTATTGATTTCTTGATTTGTTCCAAATGCTTGTGTGATTTTTTTTTTCTGGGTGTGCCAGCACAGTCTTAGGCCCCGTTTACACTAGTGCGTTTTAGTTTGAAAACGCATAAGTTTTGCTACGGTTACGCCATCCGTCCACACTACGCCGGAGTTCTCGAGCGCCGAAAACGGAGCTCTTTGAAAACGCTAGAGAGGCCGTTTTCATTTTAAAACGCTGCTGCTCCGTCTCAGTGTGGATGGGGAAAGACGGAGACATCTGAAAACGGAGGCGGGGCTGCCGACGTTCGCCTATCTGATTGGGGCTTTTCCTCAATATTAAGTAGCCTAACACACACAGTTCAGTCTCGCATCATCTTCTTGTAAGTTAAGACTTCGCAAGTTTGATCAAGGCTGCAGTCTCCCCCTTCTCAGTTTGATATGGAAAACATACCGAGGACACGGGTAAATCTTCAAAGGGAACAGTGTACTTTATAACTTCATTCACATCACCCTGGTTGTTTCACTTTCTCAACAATAAAATGTAAACATGATTTAAGGAACTGCCTATTTTCTTTTTAATATTAGCAACTTAACAGACAGCAGAAATGTTGAGGCGGCATATATGAGCGTCATCTTCACTGTGTGGATATTTATAACAAAACGGAGCCTATAACAACTGCCTCCTTTCAATTTCAGTGAAAATACAAAACGCACCCTCTCTTTTGCTGAATATCAGTTTAGATATATTTCTGAGGTAATCTGCCACATTGTTTTAACTGTGCAGAGTTGTAGCTGCTTTACTGAGCCTACTGTATTTCAATACTGCTCATTTTTGGTGGTACTTGGAGAGACAATTTTTTTCTGAGGTGGTACTTGATGAAAAAAGTTTGAGAACCACTGTGTTAAGGGATTAAGTTGGAAACCTGTAACTAATGACTTCCATAGTATTTGTATTTCCTATTATGGATATCAATGGCTACAGGTTCAGCTTTCTTCAAAATAGTCAGTAAATTTACTTTTTTTGCTGTACCTTTAGTTGCAACACAGGCTCATGGTGAATACGTACCCCTGTCTACATTTCCGGAGAGCGTGAATTATGTAGCCAGTGGTATGTTTGGCTGCATTTTGTCTTTAAAACGAAAGCTACTGGGCGGTGTAACGCCTCCAATGGCTTCTGTTCATTTTAGCGCTATCAGCTGACCGCTTACCTTTGTACGAACAGCTTTTCCAGTGTTACCAGTTTGCCCAGTGGTTCACCACGTATGTGAGCAGACTTCGGACGCAGAGATGACAAGGATGATGGTGCTCGAGTCTAGTTACAGAAACCACAAAAGCAAAAAAAATAAATGAATAAATAAATAAACAACAGGCTGAAAACGTGGTGAAATCATGTGGCCACGATGGCTTTTCTTTTTCTACATTGCCTTTTAAAATACGGCCAGTGACTGGTTCGTGCGTGCAGGGAAACTGAAAAGCAGAGAAATTTGCTTGCCATCGCAGAACCGTTAAATTATCAAGGTCCTATGCACTCCGTCCCCTTTTTCCCCCCAATGACAACACCCCTGTCATTCGGTCAGTCATGCAAGTTGGCTTGGTCATCTGAAGTGTATATTGCGCCCTCTGTTGGATTTATGCAAGAAGAGGACATGTGAGAAAAATTTGTGATCATCAAAAATCGTACACAGCGGCCTCTGGTGGATTTACAAATACTGTACCTCCGATTACATATTCCTGTCCGGAGAAATGTAGACGGGTACATGTCCACAATGAGCCTGGCTTAAATTTGATTCCTTATTGTATGAATCCTCATTTATATTAAATAAAAAATGACATGATTCATTCATTCGTTTTCTTTTCGGCTTAGTCTCTTAATAAATCAGAGGTCGCCACAGCGGAATAAACCGCCAACTTTTCCAGCATATGTTTAACTCAGCGGATGCCCTTCCAGCTGCAACCCATCACTGGAAAACACCCATTCACACACATACACAACGGACAATTTAGCTTACCCAATTCACCTATACCACATGTATTTGGACTTGGAAACCGGAGCACCCGGAGGAAACCCACACAAATGGGGAGAACATGCAAACTCCACACAGAAATGCCAACTTACACAAGGCTCAAACCAACGACCTTCTTGCTGTGAGGTGACAGCGCTACCCACTGCCCCACCGTGCCACCCAAAATGACATGATTCTAATCACCAATCAAACTCCACTGATTCACCCTTCTCTCCTATTGGTTGTTGCATACCGTTAAACCTTTCTCAATTTTAGTTGCATACCTTGACATGTCTTCATTGATTCGCCAACAGTTGTTGTTTCCTATGCAGGCCACATCTCTGATAATGAAGAGAATCATGTCAGCTTGTTGCTTTATGTTGCATTAAGTAATGTAATGTGAAGTGGACGCTGACAACAGGAAGCTGATCCAAATGCAGGTTTATTATGCAGAGAATGGTCAGGCAAGCAACAGTCAATACAGGAGCAAACAGATGTACACGGGCAATCCAAAGTCGTGGTCAGTAAACAGGCAGATGATCAAAAGGCAGGAAGCACAAAGAAATAAACAAACAAAACAAGGTGAGGGTCAAAATCACAGCAAGACAAGGCAAGGAAAGCATGTCGTAATGTTCACAAAACTGTTCAACAAGACTCAGCAACTTCTGTTTGTTATGTGCTGTATAAATAATGCAGTAATTAGTCCATGTGAAGCTTCAGCTGTGTGAGTGTTTGCAATCAGAGAGAATCTAGGCCAGGTGTGTGAGTGGTGCATGACTGGATCTTGTAGCTCTTTTGCTGGCAGATTTGTAGTTCTCCAGCGATCTGCATGGGCTAGATTGCTGGTGACTGTGACAAATAAAGCTTTCTTTACCCAAAAGAAGAATTGCATTGTGCAAACAAAACTAAAATGATCAATGCATTGATTAAAAAATAATGATCTCACGATTATTTAGTTCAGCTAATGGTAAAACCTGTTTAAGAGAAAAAAGTTTTTAAAAATGAGAACACATTTGTCATTATGTTCATATCTATCTGCATACCTCTGATTATTGATAACAACCTGTGCATATATTAATCTTTTGTAAATATCAGCTTGTATAACCTGTATAATGTTCATAGTTCATCCATCTGTAATCTGTCTCACCATATAGTTTTTCTATAATTGCACTTTATAACTTAATCCTATGTCTTAATCCTCTTGCTGCTATTGCACTCCTGGTTAGACCTAACCTTTATTTTGTTGCCTTGTACTTGTACATCTGTAATTACATTAAAGTTGAATCTAATCTAATGTTAAGAGGACGTTTCAACCTACATAGTCTTTATCATGTCACACAGGAAATACAAGAGAACTGATCTGTCCAATAAACCAATGAGTTAGTAAACCAGATGAAAAGAAGAAAAAAAAACCATTGCAGAAATAAATCTGTTTAAAGCAGCACCTTTTATAGTCCAGAACACTCAAAATTCATAACTTCTTTCCTTACTTTCCTATCCTTCCTTTACTTTTCTTCTTTTTCTTTCCTCTTCTTTTCTTTCCTTTCCTTTGCTCAACTCTCTTTATCTTTCCTTTTCTTTGACCATCCCCTCCTATGATTTCATTCCTTTTCTTTTCTTTTCTTTTCTTTTCCATTCTTTTCTGTCTTGTCCTTTTCTCTCCTTCCTTTTATTTATTTTTCTCCTCTCCTGTCCTTTATTTTCTCTTCTTTTCTTTCCTTCCCTTTCTCTCATTTTTTACCTCTCTTTACCTTTCCTTTGCTTACATCTCTTTTCTTTTCCTTTCCTCTCCTTTCCTTCGTTTCATTTCCTTTCCTCCCCTTTACTTTTCTCTCCTTTCCTTTCTTTCCTTCCTTTTCCAACTTTTCATTTAATTTAATTTCCTTTCCTTCTTTTTCCTTTCATTTCCTTTCTTTCTCACTTTCTTTCTTTCCTCTAGTTTCTTTACATTTCTCTTCTTTCCTATGCTCAACTCTCTTTTCCGTTCTTTTCTTTCCTTCCTTCCTTTTCTCTCATTTCCTTTCCTCTTTCCTTTCCTCCCCTAATCTTTCATTTCTTCATTTCCTTTCCTCTCCTTTTGTTTCCATTCCTTCCCTTCATTTTCTCTCATTTCCCTTTTTTATTTCCCTTCATTCCCTTTCCCATTCTTTCTTTTCTTCCTTTCCTCACCTCTCCTTTTTTCCTCTTTCCTTTCCTTCCTTTTTCCACTTTTCCTTTCATATACTTTACTTTCCTCTCCTCTCCTCTCCTCTCCTTTCCTTTCCTTTCCTTTCCTTTCCTTTCCTCTCCTTTAATTTTCTCTCCTTTCCTTCCTTTCCCCACTTTTCCTTTCTTTCTTTCTTTCTTTCTTTCTTTCTTTCTTTCTTTCTTTCTTTCTTTCTTTCTTTCTTTCTTTTTCTTTCCTTTGCTCACATCTACTTTCCTTTCATTTCCTCTCCTTTCCTTTCTTTTCCTTCCCTTCCCTTTCTTTCCTGCTACTTCCTTTCATTCTCCTTTATTTCCTTTTCTTTCCTATTTCCTATTCCCTTTTCTTTCTCATCCCCTTTTCTTTCATATTTAAACACCAAAACATAAGACAACAGACATTTCTGAGAGCCTTTTTGCATCAGACGGTGTAGTTGCCCTAGTGATAACATTGTACGGGCAGAAGTCATGCCCTAAAGACGGGATAGTCACAAACAAAATCTTTCTCACTCACACTCTCTCTCTCTTTCTCTCCTTCAGGACCATGGACAGCTCTAAGCAAGCAACACGATTGGTTGAGAGACACAAGGGTCGCAGAAAAAGAAAGAGAGAGAAGAGAGAGAGATGATCACCAGGGGATGAAGTGAGTAAGCAGTGAGGGTTGGAGAGAGCTGGAGGGAAGGAGATCAGAACGCAAAGAAGAAGGTAGAGAGAGAGAGAGAGAGAGGGAGAAAGAGGGAGAAGAAAAGACAGATGCTATAGCTATAGTCAGCTTACTGACGCCCGAGCTGGGTTCATCGCTACGTGTGAGAGTGACGCGCACGGGGGTGTGTGTGTGTGTGACGGCAGCCGCAACAGCAGCAGGGGAGGACGGATCAAAGAGATTGTAGGACACGATGCATTTAGCAGCCTAACATCTACGCACACTCACCGCAGCCGGCTAAACGAGAACACGCTCATACTACGCGCATCCGCACGCAGCCCACCCCACACACACACACACACCACGCGTGTGTGGGGACAGCGCAGATGAGGCAACCACCAAAGGGAGCTGTGGATCTTGCCAGAAGCCTTTGGTAGGGGAGGGGACACCCGTGGTGGCTGTAGCCCCAGCAGGAGAGGTCGTAGGTGGAGAAGGGGTTGAACACTAACAACCGCCGTCGGGTTTTCTTCAGAGCTCTGGAAAAGTCAAAGATGGACACGTCCTTCATCCTTCTCTTTCTCCAGCCAGTGTGTGCTTGCTCCGAGCTGCGTCGCCGGGCTTGTCTGTCAGCCGTGGGGGGATTCGAGAACGTGCGGTGTTGAGAAACGCACACACCGAACACACCTGGAGATCAGCTGTTCCAGGAGAACAGATCCGCTGATACCGTGAGTGCTATTATCCAGATGTTTGTCTTTTCCTTATTTACAGTACACCTCATCCTTTTGCATTATCTTCATCAGCTCTCTGTCGTGTGTTTGACAGCAGTCAATGGATTGTTTGGGATACACATCAACATATTACCCACAATTCCCATTGAATACATCTTCAGATCCATTCATGACTCAACCATTTTTGATATTTGTATGTGATTATTCTCTACCTGATATGCAACATTTAGTGACCCTCATCTTTGGCTTTCTTTTTTGTGGAACGCAAGTGAATATATCATGAATTTAAACATTTAGGATCCAAATCAGCATGATATCGAGAGTTTTGATCAATGCAATCAACTGAGTGTTCTTTACAGTATCTTTGGCTTTCTTTTTGTGTGAAACACAATTGAATATATTAAGAATTGTATATTGAACAATGTTTTTTGGTTTGTCATTGGAGTCCAATGTTTTAGGAACTTCAGTGTGTTTCTTTATTGTGTTCTACTGAATAAACAAAGTCTTTTTGAAACAACATGGACGAGTAAATGAAACTAAATCTACATTTTTGGCTAAATTGTGCATTTAAATGAGATTTTTCATTTTCTTTATTTTCCTTATGTCATCATTTAATCACTGTCTTGAAAAACACTTGAGATCCAATTCAGCATAATATCGAGAGCTCCCATCTAAACTTTTGGCTATTTCTTGGTTTTATAATAGGAACTCCATTTTCACAAAACATTTTCAGAAAATGACTAGTGAAAAATTTACTTGCTTCTACTAATGTAGACCTTTTTTCCCCTCTGTGGAACAAATTGATATATTTTGAATATTAACTATAACCAGTGGTATTGATCAATACAATAAAGCCCGTGTTCTTTACAGTATCTTTGGCTTTCTTTTTTTGTGGAACACAATTATATATATTCAGAATTGTATATAGAACAATGTTTTTTGGTTCTTCATTGGGGTCCATGGTTTTAGGAATGTCAATGTGACTTTTTATTGCATTCTACTTGTCTTTTTGAGGCAACATGGACGAGTAAATGAAACTACATTTTCCTTTTTGGCTAAATAATGTCTTTAAATTAGTTGTTTGATGTGAGATTTTCCGTTTTCATCATATTCCTTATTTCTTCAGTTGTTCGCTGTCTGAAAAAACAAACATTTGGCATGATATCGAAAGTTCCCATCTACATTTTGCTACATTTTGGTTTGCATCAATAGTAAGTCCATTTCACAGAAGATTTTTAGGAAATGACTAGTGAAATTTTTACTTGCTAATACTAGTGTAGTTTCAAACCTTTTTTTCCCTATTTAGATAAACTGATATATTCCGAAGATTAACTAAAACCTGTGGTTTTGATCAATACAATCAATTGAGTGGTCTATACATTATCTTTGACTTTCTTTCTGTGTCGAACACAATTGAATAAATTCAGAATTTTATACAGAACAATGTTTTTTGGTTCGTCATTGGGGTCCAATGCTTTAGGAACATCAAGTTTTTTTTTATTGTGTGCTACTGAATAAACAAAGTCTTTTTGAGACTATATAGACGAGTAAATTAAACTACACTTTCCTTTTTGGCTATATAATGTCTTTAAATGAGTTGTTTTGTGTGAGATTTTCCATTTTCATTCTTATCCCTATTTTATCAGTTATTCGCTGTTTGAAAAAACAAACATCTGTGATCCAAATCAAATCAGCATGATATTGAGAGTTCCCATCTACATTTTTGGCTACATCTTGGTTTTATGAATTGAAATTCCATTTTCAATGGCTACATCTTACTAGTACGGGGTTGGAACTAGAACCTTTTGTCTTCAGAACTGCCTTAGTCCTTTGTGGCATAGATTCAACAAGGTACTGGAAATATTCCTCAGAGATTTTAGTCTATACTGACATGATAGAATCACGCAGTTGCTGCAGATTTGTCAGCTGCACATCCATGATGCGAATCTCCTGTTCCTCCACATGACAAAGATGCTCTATTGGATTGAGATTTGGTGACTGTGAATACCATTTGAGTACAGTGAACTTATTGTCATGTTTAAGAAACCAGACTGAGATGATTCACACTTTAAAACATGGCAGTTATCCTGCTGGAAGTAGCCATCAGAAGATGGGTACACTGTGGTCATAAAAGGATGCACATGGTCAGCAACAACACTCAGGTAGGCTGTGGCGTTGACATAAAGTTCAATTGGTTCTAATGGGCCCAAAGTGTGCCAAGAAAATATCTCAAACAACATTGCATCACCAGCAGCCTGAACCATTAATACAGGGCAGGATGGATCCATGCTTTCATGATGTTGCTGCCAAATTCTGACCCTACCATTCAAATGTCACAGCAAAATTGAGACTCATCAGACCAGGCAACTTTTTTCCAATCTTCTATTGTCCAATTTAGGTGAGCCTGTGCAAATTGTAGCCTCAGTTTCCTGTTCTTAGCTGACAGAAGTGACACCCGGTGTGGTCTTCTGCTGCTGTAGCCCATCAGCTTCAAGGCTGGATGTGTTATGCATTCAGAGATGCTCCTCTGCATACCTCGGTTGTAATGAGTGGTTATTTGAGTAATCAGCTCGAACCAGTCTGGCCATTCTCCTCTGACCTCTGGCATCAATAAGCCATTTGCGCCCTCAGAACTGCCGCTCACTGGTTATTTTCTCTTTTTTCAAACCAGTCTCTGTAAACCCTAAATATGGTTGTGCGTGAAAATCCCAGTAGATCAGCAGTTTCTGAAATACTCAGACCAGCTCGTCTAGCACCAACAACCATGCCACGCTCAAAGCCACTTAAATCACCTTTCTTCCCCATTCTGATGCTCGGTTTGAACTGCAGCAGATTGTCTTGATCTTGTCAACATGCCTAAATGCATTGAGTTGCTGGCATGTGATTGGCTGATCAGTAATTAGCGTAATGATCAGTTGGACAGGTGTACCTAATAAAGTGGCCGGTGAGTGTAGTTTAGACCTTTTTCCACTCTGTGGAACATGAATTAATATATTCTGAAGATTAAATATCTTTAAAAAAAAACTGTGTTCATCAGTTTAAAACTGTTTAATCAATAGAATAATTGTTTGGACTCAGTATTCATTACAGTATCTCCCTTTGTGAGTGAAAAAAAAAAAATAATTGATTTTTTTTTCGCTGAAATAATCCCTTAGTGAATATGTGGTGCGAGAGTTGCTACTTCAGCTTCTGTCCTATTTTTTTTACGATTCTAGATCTCCTCACACTGGGTGTGTTGCGTATATATTTGACTCCATATCTATGCCCCAGTTATGAATTGACTTTATTAATGTTATGTGGTGCAGAGGAAACCATGAATTACAGGGTATTGGATGGAATAAGGAAGCTGAGCTCCACTCACCGGGATCCATTGATGTGGTGCTGTGGTCTCGCTGACCTATTTCGCGTGTGTATGAGTGCCAGCAATGGGAAGATGGCATCTTGCCATCTCATCACTCTGAAAAAGAGACTTAGTTAGAATTAGATGCTTTTATTAAAACACATACAACCACATAAGAATATTGGTGCTAAAACATCATGGTGAAATATGATCCATCTGCGACACATCTTTAGAGTAGAGGAGAGGAATATCGCATTTCATGCTTTCGGCATTACATCAGACACACACACACACACACACACACACACACACACACACACACACACACACACATGGTGGGGATATCACGCCTGCCAGTGTAAAGCGGAACTAATGCATCTTCAGCACAGAATTAGGTTCCCAGCTTCCTTCATTATGTCAGCGCACTAGGATACTGTTGCCTGGAAACCCACAGTTCCTTCTCCTCACGTTCCAGTTATAGAGCACAGCTGTTTGTGGTGTGTTTTTAAGTGTGTATGTGTGAGGGAATCTATGGGAATGTGCAGCTGTGTGTGTGTTTGGCCACATGAGTGTGCACAGATGTGTGAGTGATGCTAAATGAAGGAAAGGCAGATGAGTAGGTGGGATTGGGACTGAGGAAGGAATGGGACGAGGGGGAGACAATCTGAGATCAGAGTCTATATTAAGACATGCTGAATAATACAACAGAGAACAGCGCACTCGATGACATCTTTACAAAGTTGTAAAAATAACTTGACATACTCTCTCTCACGCACACATGCAATTGCAGGCTGAAAATCATTTTCCTGTGTGCACAGTATACAGTCTTTAAGTGCATGTAGAGTAAGACAGTGGGGTGGAATAAGACCATTTGTTGTAATGTTAACTGAATAATCCTGGATGGATGGATGGATGGATGGATGGATGGATGGATGGATGGATGGATGATCGTATGGGGATGGATGGCGAATGATAGTATAAGATTGATAGATTGTAAGTATCATTAAAATGATTGCATTTAGTATTAAAACAGATGGATGGATGGTGATGGATGTATGGATGGATGGATGGATGGATGGATGGATTGATGGATGATCATATGGGGATGGATGGCGAATGATAGTATAACATTGATAGATAGTAAGCATCTTTAAAATGATTGCATTTGGTATTAAAACAGATGGATGGATGAATGGATGGATGAACGAATGAATGAATGGATGGATGGATGGATGGATGGATTGATGGACAGATGGATGAATGAATGGATAAACGGAGAGATAGCGAATGATAGAATAACAGACTGATAGATAGCGCTTCTTAACTAAACATCATCAAAATTATTGTATTTGGTATCAAAAAGGAAGGATGGATGGATGGATGGATGGATGGATGGATGGAAGGATGGATAGATATATGGACAGATAGAAGAATGGATGGTTAGATGGATGGATGAAATGACAGACGGATGGATGGATGGCAAATGATACAATAACAGACTGATAGATAGCGCTTCTCAACTTAACCATTTAAATGATCACATTTGGTATTAAGATGGATGGATGGACGAATGGATGGATGGATGAATGGATGCATGGATGGATGGATGGAGAATAGATAGCCCTTCTCAACTAAACATTACTAAAGTGAGTGCATTTGGTCTCAAAATGAAAAGATTGATGGTCAGATGGAGGGATGGATGATAATTGATAAAATAACGGACTGATAGATAGCGCTTCTTCACTAAACCATTAAAATGATTGCATCTGGTATAAAAACGGATGGACGGACGGACAGACAGACAGATGGATGGACGGATGGATGGTCAGATAGACGGATGGATGAACAGATGGATGAATGGTCATATGGATGTATGGATGGACAGATGGATGGATGGTCAGATGGAAGAATGGTCATATGGACGGATGGATGGACAGAGGGATGGATGGATAGATAAATGGCGAATGATAGACTAACAGATTGATAGATAGAACTTCTTAACTAAACTTCATTAAAATGAAGCATTTGGTATCAAAACGGATGGATGGATGGATGGATGAATGGATGAATGGATGGATAGATGGATGGATGGATGGATGGATGGATAGATATATGGACAGATAGAAGGATGGATGGTCAGATGGATGGATGAAATGACAGACGGATGGATGGATGGCAAATGATACAATAACAGACTGATAGATAGCGCTTCTCAACTTAACCATTTAAATGATCACATTTGGTATCAAGATGGATGGATGGACGAATGGATGGATGAATAGATGGATGCATGGATGGATGGATGGAGAATAGATAGCCCTTCTCAACTAAACATTATTAAAGTGAGTGCATTTGGTCTCAAAACGAAAGGATTGATGGTCAGATGGAGGGATGGATGATTATTGATAGAATAACGGACTGATAGATAGCGCTTCTTCACTAAACCATTAAAGTGATTGCATCTGGTATCAAAACGGATGGACGGACAGACAGACAGACAGATGGATGGACGGATGGATGGTCAAATAGACGGATGGATGAACAGATGGATGAATGGTCATATGGATGTATGGATGGACAGATGGATGGATGGTCAGATGGAAGAATGGTCATATGGACGGATGGATGGACGGATGGATGGACAGAGGGATGGACAGAGGGATGGATGGATAGATAAATGGCGAATGATAGACTAACAGATTGATAGATAGAACTTCTTAACTAAACTTCATTAAAATGAAGCATTTGGTATCAAAACGAATGGATGGATGGATGAATGGATGGATAGATAGATAGATAGATAGATAGATAGATAGATAGATAGATAGATAGATAGATAGATAGATAGATAGATAGATAGATAGATAGATAGATAGATAGATAGATAGATAGATAGATGGATGGATGGATGGATGGATGGATGGATGGATGGATGGATGGATGGATGGATGGATGGATGGATGGATGGATGGATGGATGGACGGATTTGTAATTTCTATTTTGACAACCTTAAAACAATTTGCAATTCTGGCTTTGCCTCACACAGGTGAGTGAGCTTGACAAATCACCTGTAGAAAACACACAAACTTTCATCTCCCTGTCATTTTAACAGACATAATTTTGCGCCAGACACTATCTTACAATTTTTTACTCAACATCTCAAAAAAAAAAAAAAAAAGAAAAACATTATGCATTTATGAAGTGAGCTTCACACAGGTGAGTGGGCTTGACAAACCAACCGTAGAAAATTCTCTCTAAAAAAACAGTCCCCCTCCTATCTCTTCGAGCACTCACGCTTCCTTTGTTTAATTAGCACCTCTTGTGTGTATCGTCTCTTCTTGTTGAATCACTGAATGCCTCCTCAATTGTAGGTCGCTTTAGACCAGGGTGCCCAAACTTGGTCCAGGAGGGCAGATGTCCTGCAGATTTTATCACCAACTTGCCTCAACACAACACACCTGCATGGATATTTCTAGAAAGCCTAGTAAGAGCTTGATTAGCTAGCCCAGGAGAGTCTGATTGGGATTGGAGCTAAACTTTGCAGGACACCGTCCCTCCAGGGCCAAGTTTGTTCACCCCTGCTTAATACAAAACCATCTGCTAAATCAGGGGTTCCCAAACTTTTCAGCCCCCGACCCCCAAAATAATTCCAGTGACTCGCGACCCCCAATCTCCTCTGAGGTGGTTATACATACAAAAACCTTGCATGCAATAGCGTGCACACCTGGCATTATAAAATCAATCTGCTGCATCTGATGCTATAGCTGGGTCTTTAATATAATGCAATTACCCCAGGGGTCACAATCCAATGGAACTAGTAACTATAAGCTGCTATAGTAAGTATAAAGTATATAGTATGTATAAATGACTATTTTTTCTCTTCAGTAGGTTATGGATAAAATATGGTAATTCTTATAGATTAATAAAAATAAATAGATTTTTGGAAATCACCAGGTGACCCCCCTTCATTGCCCCGTGACCCCTCGGGGGGTCCCAACCCCCACTTTGAGAACAACTGTGCTAAATGACTAAATGTAACTATATAAGTAAAAATATGGTTATACTTTGTTTTAAGGTACAACTCCTGCTACCGACAAACACTAAGACTTTCGGCTCATCAAATGACTAATTCATTTAACAATGTTTATTATTAGTTAGTAGTTGGATTTATGTTTATAGAATAAGATCATACTTTAGAAGAACCAATAAACAGCCAATATCTTAAAATAAACAGACAATAACCCAGCAGTTAATAGTGGGAAAAGGTACCTAAACTAAAAAATACAAAAAATAGTCAGAATTATTTACCCTCCTGAATTATTAGGACCCCCCACCCCTCATATATATTGTTCCCCAATTTCGAATTAACACAAAGAAGATTTTTTCAATACTTTTCTAATCATAACAATTTGAATAACTAATTAATGTCATTGTATAACAGTGATTTGTTCTGTAGACCATGAGAAAAAATAATTGCTTAAGGGGGCTAATAATATTGACCTTAAAATGGGGCTAATAATATTGACCTTAAAATGGTTATTAAAATTTAAAAACTCCTTTGTTTTAGCAGAAATAAAACAAATAAGGCCTTTTCCAGAAGAAAAAAATATTATAGGAAATTTTTAAAAGTTCCTTGCTTTGTTAAACATAATTTAGAAAATATTGGAAATTAAAAAAAAAAAAATAAATCACAAGAGCTGATCATTTTATGTCATCATTTTAGCCAAGTAAACACACGTTAAACATGCTTTGTCTTGCCCTTTCCCTGCAGAAAATCAAATCATGCTCCTTAATGTTAAAGGATAACATGTTCCCCTGAGAGCACATGCCGTTATGTGTGTGTGTGTGTACATCCCACCTGTACCTCTGTAGTTGTTTTGTTGTTGTTTTTTTCTCAAGCTCTCAGGAGGACAGAATGACATTGTGTGTGAGACACTCATGTCTGTCTGTCATTCAGGCAGTCTCTGCTGTGCTGAAGGATGGATTCAGGGGAAGACGAGTGCACACGCTTCCTGCACTATGTAGAGGACAGCGGTCTGAGGGCGTATGATGAGCTGGTCATCCAGAACGCCTCCGACATCGCCCGAGAGAGCGACCGCGTCCGCAATCACACACACTGGACTTACCTACAGGAGAAAAACCAGAAGAAGAGACGGCAAGAGGAAGCCATTAAGAGGTACATACACACAGAGGGCTTGTGTAAATGTAAATATAATGTGAAAACGTAACTAATTTATGTACTGTCAGAAAGGTGGCTAATTTATACAAAATCATACGATTTTTAAAAGGAAGCATTGCAAAAACATCATGGGCAAATCATAACAAATGAGATGATACAAATTCATATTTATTAGCCACCTAATAAAACAAGTTCCAATTGATTTATGACTGTTTTGGAATATGCCACAGTGATAAATAATAGTTTTTGTTTAATTAATTGATTTCAACATGCCAAACTAAATCAAACTATTTAGAATAAGGCAAGCAACTCATGCTTCACTGCTATTTTGTAAAGAGAGCAAGCATATATTTTTTCCACAATAAATGTATCCACACTACAGGATAGCTACAGTTGAAACCAGAAGTTTACATACACTGTATAAAAAGGCACATAACCATTAAATAAAACAGTCAGATGTTAATGTGACTAAACTTTTTCTCTTTTAGGTAAGTTAGGATTTTCAAATTTGTTTCTGTTATGCTTAATAGCAAAATAATGAGAGAGATCTTTTTTGAGAAATTGGTATAAGTTTTCTTGAAAGTCAAGTTTACATATAATAAGATTATTCTGCCTCTGAAAAAGCTCAGAAGATGGTGTCAAGGTTTGGAAGTTTCTGATTGGCTAATTGGCAACATTTGAGTTAATTAGAGGCACAACTGTAGAGTAGTATTTAAGATAAACCACTGCTTCCTTGTGTGACAACATGACAAAATCAAGAAGCCAGAATAAATTAAAAAAACAGATTACAATTTGCTAAATTACACTGGGAAAAATAATAATTTTTGGAGACATGTCCTGTGGACTGAGGGAATTAAGATTGAACTGTTTGGCCATAATGACCAGTGTTACATTGGAGGACAAAGGGGAAAGCGCACAAGCCTAGGAACACCATCCCAACTGTAAAGTATGGGGGTGGCAGCATCATGTAGTGGGGCTGTTTTGCTGCAGGAGGGACTGGTCCACTTCACAGCATAGATAGCATCATGAAGAAAGAACATTATGTAGAAATACTGAAGCAACATCTGAACACATCAGCCAGGAAATTAAAACTTGGCCAAAAATGGGTCTTCCAAACAAAAAAAGCATTCGGCCAAATTAGTTTAAATGTGCTTTAAGGACAACAGAGTCAATGTTTTGTAGTGGCCATCAACAAGCCCTGATCTCAATCCTATAGAAAATTTGTGGGCAGAGTTGAAAAAGCTTGTGCGAGCAAGACAACCTAAAAATCTGACTCAGTTACACCAATTCTGTCAGGGGGAAAGGGCCAAAATTCATCAAACTATTGTGAGAAGCTTGTGGAAGGATACCCAAAATCCAACCAATTGGCAATTGACCAAAGTTATACAGTTTAAAAGCTAAAAAATACCAAGGAAATGTGTGTAAACTTTTGACTGTCTAGAAATCAATAAAAAATTCTCAAAAAAAAAAAAAATTATCTCATTATTCTGGCATTAAGCAAATGTAAATCATTTAGGTAATCCTAACAGACATAAAATAGTAAACGTTTAGTATGATTTAACATCAGACTTTAAAAAAAAATTGGTTATGTTCCTTTTTTAGAGTGTATGTAAACTTCTGGTTTCAACTGTGTAGATTACAGAATACAAGGTCTTTTAGAATGCAAAGCAATCACCCAGAATTTTTTTACTTGGATCTACTCATCTATCGACCTTTGTTTTAGAACGTAAAATTACCCATTATGCTTTGTGGATATGCGCAAGGAGAATGCAAAGAACTCTTTATTATGCAGTGAGGTATTGTTTGTGTGTCTGTGTTTGTGTGTTTACATTGAAGAGCCGCGGAGCACAGTATAATAGCGAACAGGTCGGGAACACTGACGCGTTATTTCAGCATTTGATCTAACGGCAGACACTGAATTAAAAGAGGTCTTTTCTCTCACACTTTAACCGCATCTGAAAGAATCATAACGGCTTTAATACATGTCGTTTTTCAAAATTAAAGTTTTACATCACAAAAACACTCTGTGAGCCACTAAAAACACCCAGTTGAGGAACGCTGCCCTGGCTGATGACATTTCTTAGCGGAAGTTATAAGCTGTTTACCGGAAGACGCTGATCACTATGGCGCCCTCCATGCAGCAATGAAGAAAAAGGTCTGTAGGGAGACAAAACTAGTCATTTTTACAAACCATCTGAATGAATGTTCAGTATTGTAATTTGTTTAACATATAATATTCTTTTAATAATCATATTAGTTTTTATTTGTATTTTATTGTTGTTTATTTTATGCATGTTTATATGCATTACAGTGGGGGAAATAAGTATTGAACATGTCATCATTTTTCTCAGAAAACATATTTCTAAAGCTGCCGTTGAATTTTCACTGCATGTTGGTAACAAACAAAGAAATCAATATATGAAAAGAAAATGAATCTAATTAGTTTACAAATAAGATTAAATGTACAAAAATATACAAAAATGTACAATGCAATGGCACAGGGTAAAGTTACTGAACACATGAAGAAAGGAAGGTGTAGAAAGGTATGGAAAGCCCAGACAGGAGATGAAATCTCTCAGTAGTTATTTAGCAACCCTCTGCCCTTCTTCATGGTAAATGAATATTAGCTGCTTCAGTCCAACATCTCATATTGATAGTGTTTAATACTTACTTAATTATAATTTAATCTGCAATGCTTTGGCAATACCTGACAAGTCATGCCAATAATGCTCTTTTGGAAGAGGGAGAGAGAGAGAAAAAGACAGAGAGAGATGAAGGTCACTAGTCCTGCGCTCTAAGTCAATGAGGAAATGGCTGGATATCAGAGAGACAAACACAGAGTCAATGAAAACCGTTGGCCATTATGGTGTGCATGTGTATCTGTATGCGAGATCGAGAGCGACAGAGAGTAATTTGGAACAGACAGTTCTGCCAATCTAATAAAAGACAGACACAAAAGGATGCTCTGATTTATCTAACATCAGCCTGAGGTGTGTGAGTTTGTGTGAGTGTAATCATATTGCAGTGCATTTGTATTCTCCTTTACTGCTATTTTAACTTCTGTGAAGCTAAATTTAGATCTGCAAAATATATGCAACCTATTTTACTTTAGCAATGACATATTTCTGAGGGGGGATAGGGTCTTTAATGCAAATAGGATCCATTTTTGACTGATTCATTTTTTAGATTTTGTTGTTGGTTCATCATTTTAGTGTCCATCCTGTTTTGTACACACAAAGTTTAGTGATTTATGGGTATGATAACCAATTTACTAACCAAATTTATAAAATGATAAACAAAACATGCATTTAAACATGAATCAGAGTTGTGTCCTGTGTTCTGAAATGCAAGAAAACATAGTTCATAGTACATCTTCACTTATAAGAGTTGCCAGATATTCTTAGGAAAAACCCAAAAAGTGCATACCCAAAGTAAACTATAATGTAAACACCCCATAAAACAATGTGTCACTACCTGCTTTTTTAAATCCATAAGCTGAATTATTTGAGCCTAAAGACCCTTAATAATCATCAGTTATTATGAGAGGACGTGGCAACAAATCAAGAGTGTGCTCTGTAAAGCAGCCTTCCAAACATAAAACCAACACAGGCTCATTCTAAAAACGTAGCCCTATATTCTGGAGGTTGCGAATTATGTAGCCAGAAGTACTTATTGCTGCATTTCATCTGTAAAACGAATGCTTCGGGGGGGTATAGCGCTGATCCTTTTCGTGTTTATCAGCTAACAGCTAGGTCAATCTGTGCTTTTGAAAACACTATTAGTTGGGTTTAGGGAAGGAGGAGGGTGAGTCGGTCGATCGGTCAGGCAGTCAATCATTCACTCAGTCCTCTGGTGGATTTACGTGAGAACAGCAGGCGCATATTTGACGCTCTCCTGAAATGTATATAGCGGTGCATTTTCAGAATGAGTCTGGGTTGCATAAAACAAAATGTTAGTTCATTTTAATTTTGTAATTATTTTGGAGCATACTAGCTTACAGATAACCTTAAAGAGCCATGAAACCCCCCGTTTCACACCTCTAATTTGGAAAAAGTGTATTATGGAGGACTCGCATTCCTAGGACTGGATTGGAGAGGTGTTAGATCCAAATCATGTGCATTATAAGTTTGTAGAAGTTATACACTAAAAATATCCTCAAATATAAATTTTAAGTACTGCTTCAGTGAACTTAAACAAGTATATTAAAATCCATGAATTTCCCCTAGTTGTATTAAGATCTTTTTTTCAAAGTGTGCTTTAAATGCTTTAAAAATTTGCTAAATCTTTGTAGACTAGAAATATATGTACTGTGTATCATTTATTCTAAAAATGTGGGCAATAAATTATAGATACATTTTTTTTAACAAATACTAATCTTATTTTTTTTAATTCAACTATGGGTTGTGGCTAGGTAGGGGGCTTACAAGAAATTGTGCCCAGGGGCCTCTGAATTATTAATCCGGGCCTGGTGATGGGAAATTCAGATTTCTAACACTGATGTTAGGACTTAACATTATGTAGTCAGCTATAGTAAGTTCAGTCGGTTAAAACATCACCATGATCTGAAAAATGTCTTACAGTAAAGTTTCACAACCCAACTGAATTTTCAAATGTCACATTTAGTTTTTTTAATGCACATTTTCTAAATTTATGCACATCTAGATATGCATAAAAATTGGTGGATGGAAACATAGATAATGACAATGGCACCCAGAAGAGAGACCAACATCTAATTTGCTGTCCCGCTCTTATATGCTGCATTAGAAACTGTGCATAAGTGCCTGGCTTAAGAGGTGATTAGATTTTTGTAACTTGATGCAAAAATCCAAGCTCATGGGAGTCATACACAATGTTAATTCATTTTCCACTGCACCATGACTTTATATTCTATACTGTACATTATTTCTGTTAAGTGACAAACTTTTGTCTAAGCAAAGTCAGACCTTACTGTCCAGATTAATTCATTATAAAATCAAGGTATAATCATATTTTATTGTGGTAAAATAAGCGTAATCTAGAGGCCTTTGTCTTTTAAATAAGCCACTTCTGATACCAAGTGATCAACTAGTAAGTCAAGTTATTGTTTGTGTTCCAAAAACATGGATAGGTGACAAGACTTTTGTCAGGTAGTATATACACTATACAAAAACCCACATTTGCTTCCATCCACAAAGGTTTTTTTTCAGCTTGGTACAGTAAATCCTCCATGAGGTATTTTGAGCTGACAACTGAGAGTTAATCTACATCATGCAAAATAGGCATAATAGGACTCCTTTAACACATTCCTCCACCCTCTTTGCCTAGTTTTCATTCCTCCTGTCCGCTACCCGTTCTTTTTCAGCGACATGTCCTCTCAACCCCCTCATTTTCTCTTCCGCTGCCCCTTTAACCCAACATTTCCTCCTATTTGCACCCTGTAATCGAACCCCAGATCCTTTCCTCCTCTTTAGCATCTTTCTGACAGCTCTGAATTGTGGCCCTCTTTTCATAGATTCAGACACTCGTACCACAGCAATGGGGCGTAAGTGAGGTGTTCTTCATGTGGAGAGGAGGTCAATGACACTTTGGGTGTTTGGGTTCATCTGAAGGTCGTCTCTCTCGCTCTTTCTCCAAGGCTTTTTAGTGGGATTAAACAATCAGGATAACAGCACCCAGATGAAATTACATTAATATAAGTCATGAAAGAGGATCAAAACACACACACACACATATACGTAATTATTATGCAAGCCAATTTTGTAAATATATTTTTTTCCCAATCACAATGGACTCATTTCAAATAACATAAATTGTTATTATTACAACTATTGAGGGCAGCACAGTGGCTCAGTGGTTTGCGCTGTTGCCTCACAGCAAGAAGGTCACTAGTTCTAATCCCGGCTGGCTCAGTTGGAATTTCTGTGTGGAGTTTGCATGTTCTCCCGTGTTTGCGGTTTCCCCCACAGTCCAAAGACATGCACTATAGGTGAACTGAATAAACTAAATTGGCCTTAGCGTATTTGTGTGCATGTGAGAGTGGATGGGCATTTCCCAGTACTGGGTTGCAGCTGGAAGGGCATCTATTCAGCCCCCATTTTTCAAAGCCCAGCCCTCACTTTAGTCTGCAATCTCCAATTAACCCTCCCCTCCCCCTGTTCTCACTTTCGTCCTCCTCCCCGATCCTCACTTTAGTCTGCGATCAGCCCTACATTCCCCCCTCCCCACTCGAGCTGAACCCTCTTTAAATGAAAATCCTAGAATCGCCCCTGGCAGATTCCTTTTACAGGTTAAATGAGCCAAAAACAACATGTAAGTCTAAAATTATTTAACCCAGGCTTATTGTGAATACGTACCCCTGTATACATTTTTTGAAGAGCACGAACTATGTAATCAGAGGTACAAGTAAACAAGTAAATAACAGGGTGATAATGTGGTAAGATCCAAAAACGTGGTAAAAATCCGGAGGCTTTTCTTTTTCTGGATTGCTTTTGAAAACACTATCGGTTGGGTTTAGGAAAGGGAGTGGTTGGGGTTATCGGTCGGTCGGTCAGTCAGTCAAAAAATATAGGACAAATAAGCCTAAAACAACATGTAAAAGTCCAAAATGATTAGACACAGGCTCACTGCGAATATGTACGCCCGGATACATTTCTAGAGAGCACAAAATATATTGCCTATATATAGGTGCATTTCTTCTTTCAAACAAACACCACGGGGCGGTATAATGTCACCGATGGCTACCTTTTTGAACTACCAGCTGATTGCTTATCTCTTTGTGGACAGCTTTTCCCACTGTTACCAGTTTGCCAAGTGGCTCGCTGCGTACATTGTGGACTTGAGA